>NC_041358.1:27584128-27636628 GCF_900634415.1 Cottoperca gobio
GAAAGTTGAAGTGAACCAGGAGAGATGAACGAGGGACGGAGATGCCGAGAGAAATGCAGTTGTACACAGATGAAGGAGCAAATGGGAAAAGAAACAAGCCCTTTGTGATTCTCAATGCAGCAATTCCATCTGCCAAGCCGCCGACAATCTATCATTTTATCACCAGCCCGGATGAACACGCAGTCTATTTTCTCTATCAGCATATTTAGGGTTTTCAAGGTCACTCCTGCATCAATATTCAAAGTATTGAAGATTGTAGAAGAAGACTAGCTTTCTGTTTCACTTAAATACAATGAGGTGTGATGGAGGTTCAGCTGCTGAGCAGAGTCTCACCTGAAGGGGTCACCTGTCGCCGGGCAGAGTGCGACTCCTCTGGTTGTATAGAAGTCTATGAGAACATGTTTCTACTTCTCTGTAACATCCAGCAGGGGGCGACTCCTCTGGTTCTATAGAAGTCTATGAGAAAATGTTTCAACTCCTCTGTAACCTCCAGTAGGGGGAGACTCCTCTGGTTCTATAGAAGTCTATGAGAAAATGTTTCAACTCCTCTGTAACCTCCAGTAGGGGGAGACTCCTCTGGTTCTATAGAAGTCTATGAGAAAATGTTTCAACTCCTCTGTAACCTCCAGCAGGGGGCGACTCCTCTGGTTCTATAGAAGATTTTAGAATTTAGAGTAAATGCTTCCTTGGCGTGAGCTCGATGTGGTCCAGTTTGGATGTGTCCTTTGTTTTCAGTTGGTGAAAGTTAATTTGAACCTTTTTGCTAATGCCTACTAGCGTTCAGTTGTTCCAGCCCCACGTGTCACTTCTGGTTCCAAGAAAACAACATGGCGACGGGCAAAAACCCAATCTCGTGGCTTCAAAACCGTATCCCACAAACCAACGGGTGACGTCACGCTTCCACTTCTCATATGTAGCCTGTGGACTGACTGCTCAGAGAATCACTTCTGCACCTCTGTACTGGAACTGGACGCTGGACGTCTAAAAGTTGCAAATGCAGTTTTTCTAAATTGATGAAGAGTACTGAGAGAAATGTGGAACGCAATCGGCAAAGAAAACACATTTTCTGGCACGCAGAACACAGAGACACATACTGTACATAGAACGATGTCATCGGTGTATTTGTGTGAGCGTGTGAGTCTCAGGAGCAGAGTGCTTACTCAGAATGTGGTGCGTCCTCGTTTGTCTCAGAGTATTTGCTCAGCAGCATCTTGTCCTTCACTCCGACCTTTAAAGTTTCTCTCCAGTGAGCCACAATAAATCTTACTCTGCGTTTTAATTTATTTTAATTTATGCTTCAGAATCATCTTTAACAACAATGGACAACAAAAAAGTGGAACAAGGACACAAAGAGTGCTAATAATATTAATAATGTTCTATTGTGCTGTAATAAGTGACTTCATATACAGCAGCCGGTTCATGTGCACTTTGTTTATCTGGTTAAATAAAGGTAAAATAAAAATATACATCATTATTGTGCATGTTTGTGATACGTAGAGCTCTTTAATTCCATAAAGTTAGTCATTTTAATGCAATATATGGTTCAAAATATCCAAAAAGGACCAAAACAAAAAGCATAATATTCCAAATATTAGACTTTAGTGTAATCTTCCTGCTTTACATTTTTATTTTTCATTTATTTTGTGCTAGCGCTGGGAGAGAAAATCAAATATCACAATATTTTTGACTAAATACCTGAATATATGACTTTCAAATTATATTTGCACAGTGAGACTTTTGATAAATAATCATCAGTAATGAGGATATAATGGGAAATAACATAACAGCTGTTAAGCTCATAAAATGACATACATTTACTGAAATGCCATATAATAATATATAATATAATATATAATATACGGTATAGCATAGATGCCCAGTCCTATTTTGTGCTATAAATGCTGAAATAATTTGTGCTGACACAATATTAATGTTTCTATGATTTTTGAATCACAGAAACATTATGAGAAAGTGTTAACATCACAAAAAGTGACAGAAAAACACAGATTTATTCTTTCTGGGCATCATTTCACAAGCGCAGATGACTTTTATTGGAGACCTAAGAATATCACATCTCGCAGTCACTGCTGCGCCCCGTGCAATAAAGTAATAAAAAATAATAACGGCAATAAAAATGTAATAAAAGAAAGCCTAAATGCACACACTCACAGAGAGAAGCTATTTGTGAATTTTATTGAATCAAGTCATGACTCAGCTCTAAATGTGATTTTTTTCCTTGCAAGGGGAGAGAGTCTGGAAACACGTTTGTCGCTTCCAGCCATCTCACTGATGCTGACGCTGACAGGCAGCGAAACACACCACCTTTCTCTCCTCCACCTCCACCACCACCTTAATCAACTCATATCTGACCATCATTTCCATCACCCGCCTGCTGTCACGAGCTTCCTCTTTGTGTCGCTCCACCTTCCTCTGAGGACAAATGTCAGCCCAATTATATCCACCTTCATTTAACTCACAAATCTAAAGCATGAAATATTCACGCAATTATAAGCAGGAAGTGGCGTCAGGAGCAAGACGTTGTATGTAAAGTATTATTCTGTAGTAATAAAGGGAATAGAGGACAGAAAGAGGGTGTAAGTGAGCAAGAGAGCAGCTGACAATCCAACCCTATAATTCACCTTGAAAGACCCCCTGCTGCTGCCATGATGGCTAACAGCGCAGGGAAAGGGTGGGGGGGGGGGGGGGTGAGGGGGTGTCAGAGGAGAGATGAGGCAAGAGAGAAAGGATCGAAGCGGAGGAGGAAAGGTGGAGAGCAGAACAGTAATCTGTGATTCACGTCTGCGTTCAGACAGAGCAGAGGTCTGCGGCTACCCGGGGAGCATCGGGGGAACCGGGTGGCATCAATCAGATACATCTGAAGGTGGAGAGGGAAAGAGATGGGTGGAGGGGGGGGGAGTTGTGTGTTAGTGGCAATCTGGAAATGTCAGCACTCTTAAAGTCAGAAGACAGCACTTTCCTTCCATCAAGCATCAAGCCATTCTGTGGAGTCCACAGGGACAGAGCAGAGCCCCCGGTGAAGGCCGTATATATATTACATGCCCGGCCCACACCACACTGGCAGGCTGAGACTCGAGTCAGCACTAAAAAAAAGTCTAAAACTTTGTTGTGGACGGTAAAAAGAAAAGAACTGACACCATAGACTGGATATTAAAAGTGGACGTTTGGCCTTTTGGAACCAGAAGTAAGGACGAGAGGGCGGAGCTAAGTACAACATGACATGTCTAAAATGTGACAATTAACTTCCATGAACTGAAAACAAAGTGTGAAAAGGTTCAAGTTGTGAGACGAAAACACGGAGAGCACCCAAACCAGAGAACGCTGTGGTAGTGACCTGTCAATCATAGGTAGTCCCGCCCTAAAGAGACACTGCTTTATCCTCTATTTTAAATGTTTCCATAAGTTACTAAATGAACATCATGTTGAAGAAGACTTGAAACTACAGATTGAGACATAAACTCATCAGGAAAATGTTACTGAGGTAATAAATCAAGAGAGAAGTAGAAACATTTTCTCATAGACTTCTATAGAACCAGAGGAGTCTCCCCCTGCTGGAGGTTACAGAGAAGTAGAAACATTTTCTCATAGACTTCTATAGAACCAGAGGAGTCTCCCCCTGCTGGAGGTTACAGAGGAGTAGAAACATGTTCTCATAGACTTCTATAGAACCAGAAGAGTCGCCCCCTGCTGGAGGTTACAAAGAAGTAGAAACATGTTTTCATAGACTTCTATAGAACCAGAGGAGTTGCCTCCTGCTGGAGGTTACAGAGAATTAGAGAGACATTGGCTTCACGTTCCGGTCTGGAGGTTTCCGCTTTCCTTGGTCAGAGGGAACATGAGCCCGGATGTAAAACAAAGCCTTTCAGTCAGCACTTGCAACACACCCATGAACGAGAAAAATACAACAACAGTCGGTGACGCCCGGTACATCCGGTGGACCTTTAAAGAAAAAGAAAAGCTTTAAACACTCAACAATGGTAAAGTGCTGATTCAAAGCATAACTTTTGCTGCTGACTGCTCTGATCCCCACAGACAATTGAAGCCACCAGTTGGACGGATTAAACGCAGAAGAAAAGTCATCACAAAGCGAGGACATATCCCCTCGCTGAAGGGAAGGTAGTGTGTTCAGCTGATTTGATTGATGAGCTTACAGTGAGGTGGAGAGAGCAGAAAAGGAAAGACTAAACACATCTAGGGCAGAAGAAAGGAGAGCTTATCTGCACACTTCATGGTCCATCAGCAGATTTCATTCCAATAAGTGGTTGGCCCTCTTCTAGTGTTTCCAGGCGAGTTAATAGACTCTGCTCTTGGGTCCAGGGGGCAATCTGGAGCAGAGACAATAAAATCCTGGGCCCTGTGTCAGTTACCAAAGGGCTATAGATTATGGGGTTGATGAATATTTAATGGCCGATCTTCACCAGGAAATCAAAACCAGTCCATCGTGAAGGATCGCCTCACTCTTGCTTATCAAGCCTGAAGGCCCATGACGCTGCGTCTGTTCTGTTCGCTCCACGTTCCTGCTGCTTCTGTGTTCACAGGAGCAGGAGGAGGCTCTTTACGGGCCAGCAGACCGGAGCTTTATGAGCCCATGTGCTCTGTTGCCACATTATATACAGCCTGATCGAATCAAGCCCAGTGTGACGTTGCTATCATTTCAGGTAATACACTGAGGTGTCATAAGATGTGCAGCTGATTTCTTCAAGAAAAAAGCCATTTCAGAACTGAACCGTGTAACAGCATGAAGTTTAAATCACGGCCTTCGTGCAGCAAAGACACTTTAGTGACTTTACTTCATCTGCGTTCAAACGGGGCCTGAACAATGTAACAGAAGAACCACGATGGTGAGCAGTAGAGAATAAATGATATAAGATGTCAGAGAGAGACTCAGAGAGAACCTGCTTCACTAATGTGCTCCATGCAGTACTGTGCAGCCTGACGGCGCTGAGCAGAGGGCTTTGTGGGTAAACCCTCCCGGGTTTGCTGGTTTCTCTCCATCTCTCCTCTCATTGCATCGTATCACGATGACATTCCTGCAGAACCTGCTCTTCATGACTCTTCATCGACCCCTTTGGTTTCACTTCACAGTCCAGTATGTTCTCGTTCCAACTCTTCATTCAAGCTTTAGTTTACATTGAGTAACAATTATATTAATGGGAAATATACGAACATACTCGTGCATATTTATCTTTGGAAACTTTGGGGTTGTTCCAAAACGTGGGAGGTTCGAATAAAGTTCTGTTAGTTTGAACAATGTTACAATGCACAGCATGCATAGTAATGAGGTGTCAAACCGTCATCAGGCCGATGAAGTCTTTTCTGTGCTCTTTTAATAAAAACTCTTATTTTCTTGTTTATCGACAGAAAAAGAATCGCAGACTATTTTAATAACCGATTAATTGTTAAAGTCATTTTCCCGATTAATCTTTAAAGTGCTCTTCTCTGTTTTACATCACATTAAAGTTAATATCTTTGGGTTTTGGACTCACAAAACAAGACATTTAGAGACCTCACTTGAGAAACCTGGATGGACATTTTGTACAATTTCTGACGTTTTAAGCCGAGTAATCAATTAAACTAGAAGATAATAAAAATAATCGTTGCCATTTAACCTTCGGCAGTATACTGTACCTTCCTTTGAGCGGAGAGAGTCGACTCCACTGTGGGTATCGCTTACATTTTAATCTGAAAGCTCAAACTCAGCAGACCTCTGCCCTCTGCTCAACGACCTCCATCCAGATTGTTCGATAGCAAAAACTCAGATTACTCATTACTGTTACCAAGAAGCAGGTTAATTATTCAGCTGTTGTCACTGTAACGTGAGACGATTCGGATGGAAGAAGCCAGGAAGGCTGTGGAGCATCCAGCGCCGGGCACAGATTTCAGAGTCCTGGTGGGTAAACGGGCCAGGAGCCGGATCAAGTGACCCGATAATACCCGAGAGGAGTCTATCACAGATGTCTGCGCCTTTAGAGCTTTGTCCAATCAGCAGCAATCGCAAACCTTGAAGAGCGAATTCAATTCAAAATGCATTATGTGGGAATTTTAGTTTGGAATGAAACTGACGTGTTTGCTGCTATAAATTCAGGAATTGTGTATCTGTGCTATCCTCATGATCTAAGGGGAGTTCATCTCAGCAGAATCATTCACTCCACCTGAAGGAGCCTCGCTCAGAGGGAAACACAGGAGGAATCCTTTCACAGAAGCATTATCATTGTAATTTCATGGCACATTGGTCCATGATGTGGTAATCTGGTGCTTTCAAATCAATCAAAGTCAGCAGGTTGTGTAAAAGGAGTCCCAGGAGCTCCGTCAGGTATTGTGCCTCATGAAATAACCTTTATACAGCATTTACAGTCAGCTGCTTGTCTTCTATTGTCTCCTGGCATTTTATATTTTTATTCTCCAAACAAACAGAAACACTAGAAAGTGCTGCTGCTCTTTGGCAGAGACACTCTTGTGATCAGCTCATAGAGGTTTGACATTAAATTGAAACTGACACGATGCACTTAATAAAACACAGAATCTGCAGCGCGAGAATAACTTCCGAAGTTTGACTCGTAATAATAATAATAATAATAATAATAATAATAATAATAATAATAATAATAATAATTTCCACGATGAAGCTTTAAACTTACAACACAACGCGGGGTCTTACAATAAAAGACATGCAAGTCATTCTCTACAGTATTTCGCATCGCTGTCCGCTATAAATCCAACAGCATGCTCGATGATCTTCCTTTAATTGTGCTAATTAAAAACAAGGAATGCATTATGAGGGGAGACATCGCGAGTAGTGGCTAGAAAATTGCACGAACCTGATCAGGTGTCCTGTGTGTCCGAACAGCTGCAGCCTCAAACTTTGTGGTGCGCTCCTCTCTCTCTCTCTCTCTCTCTCTCTCTCTGTCTCTCTCTGTCTCTCTTCTCTCTCTCTCTCTCTCTCTTTCTCTCTCTCTCTCTCATCTCTCTCTCTCTCGCTGTCTCTCTCTCTCTCTCTCTCTCTCTTCATCTCTCTCTCTCTCCTCTCTTCCTCTCTTCTGTCTTCTCTCTCTCCCCCCTCTCTCTTCTCTCTCTCTCTCTCTCTCTCTCTCCTCTCCCCCTCTCTCTCTCTCTGTCTCTCTCCCCCCCCTCTCTCCTCCCTCTCTCCCCCCTCTCTCTCCTCTCTGCTGCTGCGCGTCGCTTTGCGAGGAGGCGCGACATGCAGCAGCAGAAGCTCTTAAAGCTCTCCACCCAATCCGGCCTCCAGGACGCACAGCCAATCACAGAGGTGGCTTCAACACAACGATACATAAATAAATCATACATAATATTCTGATGGGAAACAACTGCCTGTGGTAAATGTTGCACAATTAACTTTCCTCAGGAATATAACTGGCTGTGGATATTACCTGCACAGATCAACTGCTGCTTCACAGACACACACTAAGTAAGGGCTCCTTGGGGTTCCATGATCTGACCATTTATTATCCTATTATATAAAGTCTATGTGTCTTTGTTAAAACTGTATGCTGCACACTTAAACCCAGACGCTGCAGGCGGGGGGGGATACCACTCCATATACAGATTGATCTGTATTGTAACAAACCAAACGTCGCAATTAAACATAATTCATGTTGCAAGTTAGACAGTATCAGGAAGCTTATTTGCACCTTTTGAGTACTTCATATACAGATATGCATGGATGATTGCTGTATGTGATCATGTGACCAGACCAGATACACTGAGCTGCAAGCCGAGCATAAAAAGCTTCATAACTAGTAACGAGCGAGCACTGAGGCCCGTCATTACACAAAACCTGAGTGCATCCCACACTTAATGTGACTTCGTTCACTTTTGTCCTCGAACATTTTGTTCTTGAAAGCTTGTTTGTAATCACACTTTGCTGCTTCCTTGAAAACCCCTCCATTAAAGTACCAACCTGCGGTGCACCTCAACACTGCTGCTGAGTATATGCAGCTGAGAACTGCAAAGAAACCTCGTCTTGACTCAAAATGTAAAATGTGTTCATCCAGCATACGTCCTCACCAGCTCATCGTTCCTCTCCTCCACTCATTCTCTCCCCTCATGTCTTCCTCCCTCCATCTCCTAAACAGCCCGGTCTTCCCGGCATGCTTCGTCCTCTCCTTGCTCTTTCAGTCCATGTGGGGGAACCAGTGACATCTGTGCAATCTGTTGCCACCTGCTGCCAGCCCTCCATCCAACTGCCAGGTGCTCCTTGTGCCAGTCTCCTCACCCGTGCCTCCACGAGAGCGGGTCAGGGCTGCAGCGTCGGGGCAGGTGGGCAGATGGGTCCTACGTGTGGCGAGGCTTAAATTAGATTTATTGCTGTAATTCTTTTGATCTTCTTAGGCTCAGGAATTTTGCCAGACTGCTTATTATTTTTTCTGCCAATAAATTACTTAAGGATTACCGTGCCGGTTACCGTATGACCCTAATGGGATTAATGCACATAAAACGCAGTCACCATGACGTCACACATTGGTTTGTGGACTGCTGTTTGAAGCCTCAAGTTCAGACAGCGCCATCTTGGTTTTTGTGGAACCAGAAGTGACACAAGAGGATGGCGCTTAGTACGACCCAACGATGAATGAGGCGTTTTTAGTCGATCAAAAAGGTCACAATAAACATTCTTCAACTGAAAACACAAACTGTGAAAGGGTTAAAGTTTTAGGATGAAAACACGGACAATACCCAAACCGGACAACACTGTGTGGTACCTGTCAATCACAAGGTAGCCCCGCCCTAAAGCATATCCTGCTTTATCGTCTATTTTACTCTAAATGTGACATCATTTGACAGAGAACATAAATTCATCAGGGAAATGTTACTGAGGTAATAAATCAAGAGAGAAGTAGAAACATTTTCTCATAGACTTCTATACAATCTGAATCAGAGGAGTCGCCCCCTGCTGGATGTTAGAGGGACTGCAGGTTTAAGGCTCTTTGATGTTCCCCATCAGCAACTGGCAGAATATGAAGACGTGTAATGTGACTTTTATATCTTTAAATATATATTACCTCTGTGTAATCTCTTGTTCAGTAACATGTTCTCCCTGCAAAGTGCAGGGAGAACATGTTACTGAACAATGTGTCAGTTATTCCTCGCTGTTTCACCTCACGATGGCGAGTGGTGTGTGTGTGTGTGTGTGTATGTGGTCATCTCCTGTGGAGTGGCTGTGTGGGTGCACAGTACATTATGCATATGAAGTGTGTCACTTTCCCAGGAGTGTGTGCGTGTGTGTGTGTGTGTGTGTGTGTGTGTGTGTGTGTGTGTGTGTGTGTGTGTGTGTGTGTGTGTGTGTGTGTGTGTGTGTGTGTGTAGGAGGCTGTGAATAGAGCTACAGAACTCATACCTGGCATGTTGACTACAATCTTCTGGCTTGTTAACCTGAAAGGAAAATGCATAATGCTCCCGTACATAAGTGAAAAATTAATCTTTCCTGTATTTTTTTGTGTGTGTGTGTGTGTGTGTGTGTGTGTGTGTGTGTGTGTGTATGTGTGTGTGTGGAGTTGCAGGTGGCCATGACCACTCAATAAGCCTGATAATGAGATCTGAGGGGTGTCATTATGGGGGCCCCTTGGGCGTACAACACCTCCTCTTCCGTAAAGAGCGTCGTTGTCTCGTCTCCATCGAGCGAACAAGCACCTCATTAACCTTCTGAGCCAACACAACAACACGAACAGACGGCGTTCACTTTCCACCGACACGTTCGCTTGTTGTGAGCAAAACAAACCTTGTTTTGTCTCTTAAGCGCATAACAAGTAAGTTAGCAGTTTTCATAAAGTTATAAGTTATAAAAACGTTACAAATCAACCAGCAGCATCATTACCAACTGTGTGTGTGTGTGTGTGTGTGTGTGTGTGTGTGTGTGCGTGGTCATCCCCTGTGGAGTGGCTGTGTGGGTGCCAGTACATTATGCATATGAAGTGTGTCACTTTCCCAGGAGTGTGTGCGTGTGTGTGTGTGGTGTGTGTGTGTGTGTGTGGTGTGTGTGTGAGTGTGTGTGTTGAGGTGTGGGTGTGTGTGTGTGTGTGTTGTGTGTGAGGTGTGTGTGTGTGTGTGTGTGATTGTGCGTGGTGTGATGTTGTGCGTGTGTGTGTGTGTGTGTGTGTGAGTTTGTGTGTGTGTGTGTGAGTCTGTGTTGTGAATGTGTGTTGTGGTGTGTGTGTTGTGTTGAGTGTGCTGTGTGGTGTGTGCTTGTGTGAATGTGTGTGTGTGCTGTGGTGTTGAGTGGTGTGTTTGTGTGTGTGTGTGTTGGTGTGGTTGTTATAGCTTGTGTCGCTGCGATCGCATCACAGCTGGGTAACATTGTCGTCACAAAACTTTACAGGTGTGTTAGTTGAGCCTACAATGAAGGCCAACGTTAGAAGTTCGGGTGAGGTCTGGGAGTGGAAGGGGCAGGGGACGGTGGGGAAGGGCCCCAGGGGTCGAGCAGAGCCGTATCATCAACAAGGCATAAAAACACTTTCTGCTAACGTCACCAAATAAAGTTGATTTCTGTTGTGCTGGCAGACCTCAGATGTGGAGCACAATCATTGTGGACCCTCCAACCAAAACAAAAGGGGTTTTCATGCCAGGCGTGACGATATTTCCTCGTCCTCCCTGAAGTCAGCTGTCCCTCCTGGCTGTAATCCCTCCCATGTTGAACACCCGCACATGGATTATCAGACCAGTGGCCACGGCTTTCACAGTGAAAGTGGAAAAGTCAACAGTGTGTCTGAAAGTCATTACAACCTCTGGGAATCAGAGCTGTTGTGTATCCAGTGACCTTCAGGGCTATGTGTGTGTGTGTGTGTGTGTGTGTGTGTGTGTGTGTGTGTGTGTGTGTGTGTGTGTGTGTGTGTGTGCGTGCGTGATGTTGAGCAAGGCATTTAGCCTCTTAGTGCTGATCCATCGTGAGCTGTGAAGTCAATGCACAAATTCAAATGAAATTCATGAAAGATGCTTCACTGGCTGAAACACAGTGCTGGATCAGCACATTTTCCCAGCATGCATCGACATGTATTGTACACAAGCGAAGGATTAGACGTCTAACTACAACACGGAATACATAACCATCAACACTTTTACAAACAGTTTACAGAATGAATCCATTTCTTGTGCTCGATTGATTCGCTGCTATTCGTAGAAATCTCTGATGTTTAAACCAACGAGGACGAGCAGTTGGAAAAATTATTGTTTGAATGTGTGTGTATGTGTGTGTGTATGTGTGTGTCTTTGTGTGTCTTTGTGTGTCCTCTGCTGTCGGACTTCTGAGAGCAGAGGCTACGTCTCCACGGTGTTTCCTCCAGGCTGCAGGGAGGTGATTGGTGAATAGTTCCCCTCAGTTCTGGCTGTGGAGCAACATTCATCATACAGGTTCACAGCTTCACCCTGCATTGTCCCAGTGCCACCCCACCGCACGCTCACACACACACACACACACACACACACACACACACACACACACACACACACACACACACACCTTCACCTCCTCCTTGCTGTTCCACACTTGACGGTGCATTTGATATTCTATTTCTGAGCGTCTGGCCAGGTAGAGCCAAGTGTTGCTACCTTGTGGCTCAACTGGAGCCGTTTTCTCATTTATACTTCGGACAATATCCAAAACTAATGTTCGCACATTTTGTCCGGAGTTTCCCTTCCTCACATGTAGCACACAGCAGGAGATTGTCTGTGTTTGGTTCAGACGAGGAGCGGCACCTGGGTGAAGCCTTACACCGGGGTCACGTAGCCGATTCGTAAATCGGCCATTACTGACGAAAGAAGCTCAATCGGACATTACACAGACTTAGTATAGCTCCACCCTCTCGTGTCACTTCTGGTTCCAAAAAAACAATATGCCAAAGTATTAAATCAAGTGAGGCCAAAATGCCAAACTTGTGGCTTCAAAAAGGAAGTCAACGAGCCAGTGGGAGACGTCACGATGACGTCGTCCACTTCTTATACACAGTCTGAGGTCTGGAGCCCAAAAGGGCTTCAAAGTATGTTTTCCACACACTACACAGACTTGGTGTATAATGTGGGTGCAATCAGATCCGCCCATTCACCCACCATGGCATGATGAGAAAATGAGTTTTTAATGAGACATTAGCTCAACCCCTGACCTTGGTAAGAACATTCTGAGGATTCATTTTCTGTCCCTAGCAGGAGTGTGTGTGTGTGTGGGGGGGGGGTCTCAGTTATTCATAAGAGCTTTAATTATGGATGGATGTTCAACAGTCGTAAACAGTCCTTGAGTGGAGTAAGAAAACAAGTTCCCGGTGAAAGAGTTTTTATCTGCTCAGTGTGATTCTGATGATTGATCACTGTTTGATATCAGCTGTAAATATCTGATCACACTGAAGAAGTAGACACTGATTGGAGGAGTTTGTCAGACCAGGCTGCCAAAATCATTTGCGCTGCGACTCACTGTGTCATTTTCCTTCTTGGAGAACGAGGGAGAGAGGGGGAGAGAGGAGAGAGGGAGAGGAGAGAGTGGAGGAAAGAGACGAGGTGGACGCTCTGTAGAGAGAAGAGCTCGCGCATTGTGCTCGCGCCCGCACGGCCTAGCGCTTGTGCTCACCGCGATCGGGATCGAGAGTGCGCATCTGCTCCGCGCGCGCGCGTGTGAGCGCGCCCGCGGAAGAAGAGATGTGAGCCAGAGGCGCGGGCGCGCGCGCCAGCGCGCGCCCGCGCTCGCCGGCCGCGCGTTTGTCGCCAGCGGACGAGAGAGTGTGCGAAGAGAGAGGGAGAGGAGGGACAGAGGAGAGGACAGAGAGAGAGAGAGGACGAGAAGAGTGTGCGCTCTAGAGGGAGAGAGAGTGGAGGAGGAGAGGAGGGGGACGGTGTGTGAGAGAGAGAGGAGAGTGAGAGAGACAGAGAGAGAGAGAGAGGAAGAGAGAGAGAGAGAGAGTGTGAGAGAGAAAGAGGAAGAGAGAGTGTGAGAAAGAGAGAGGGAGAGAGAGACAGAGAGAGCGACAGAGAGAGAGAGGAAGAGAGAGTGTGAAGAGAGAGAGGGAGAGAGAGGGAGAGAGAGTGTGTGAGAGAGAGACGAGAGGAGAAGACGAGATATCTCGATCTCGATAGAGAGTCTATATCAGAAGCTTAGATCTCAGAGATGCTGATCTAGAGAGACCTTCTATCTGCATATAGCGATCCTCTTCATATGAGATCTTTGATTTGAAGTGGATATGTCTCCTAGATAATATACATGGTAGAGAGAGGGGGAGGGGAGGAGGGAGAGAGGAGAGGATGGGGAAGGAATGGATTGTGGAGGTTTAGGGAGGAGGGGGGCTGAATTAAATGACAGTGAGGACACTTGCTTCAGATCACAGAGTCTGATGGAGTCAGTTGACTGATGATGCAACGTTTTAAACGTTCTGCAGCACCAGAGGATTCATTCTGGCTACATTTAAAGTGATTGATCCTTCCTATAAATTATTGAAACAAATAGTAAATATATTAATAACGGATGAAGGATAAGGCCGGACAGAAAGGCAACCAGCCGCGGAGCTGCAATGCATCACTTTAAAAATGTGTCATTTGCGTTTTTTAAGATCGCTGGTCGACGCTGTCACATTAACTCATGACTCTTTTTAAACTCTTTCTTCTGGGGACTCACTCCGATCACTTCTCCACTTCACAGCCAATAAGATCCCATCCCTCCACCTGGGATTAAACGGACGAAGCCGCGGATCGATCTTCTCTCATCCATGTGGCACCTTGAGGTATTGAAGGTACAGAGTTACTCCCATACCAATGAAGACATCAGGTTTTGATCAGCTGAGTGATCGAACCATTGAGTGCTTTTGCCATCAGTCGATGAGGAACCACTGACACGGGACAGTGTTCCTCAGACATGTGGACATGGGACACGTGCAGGTCAGCATCACATGAAACATCCGCTCAGTGAGAAAAGCAATTACTGGACTGAGCTTGCGATCTCAGCGAACTAATGAAAATGGAAATTTTGCACATAATTATGAGCATAAATGAAGTAATGGTGGAATATATGACGAAATAATTCATTGAGTTTTTGTCATTTGGCGATTATGGAATTTCCAAACGTTCATTCATGTTTGTTTTTTTAATATCAATGATAAATTATTAATCTTAACTCATTTTAAACTTGATTGAACCCATTCGTCCAGTACTTGGAGTTTGAAAGAACTTCCGAATGAACTGTGTGTGTTAAGTTGTGTGTGTGTGTAGTCTGACTCATGTGTGTCTGCAGTGATTTATGTGAGGAGGGAAGTACTCACACAGGATGAGGGAAGCACAAATGTAGAGTTGAACGTCTGGTTGGCACCCAGAGGTATTAAGTTCCATTACGACGTCTTCAAGTGATTTACAGGAACAGGGGACGGCACAAACTCATCATTAATCCACCTTCTCCACCAACTCAATACTAAGTCTGGGAGAAATACTAAAGTGCTAAGTTAAAGGTGTAATATATAACATTTCTACATTAAAATGTCTAAAAGTGACTAGACCTATGTTAAACGATTTGTTTACTTCTGTACTTACATTATTCTAAATGTTTTCAACAATTTTCCAGCCCAGAGAAATGTGTCATTTTAATTAAGATAGTGCGCTTCCTCTCTCCTGTCATGGCGCCGTGTCCTCTTTGAGCAGCGTCGGCGTTTTTCACCAGACACTTCTTCGTTTTTAACTATATATATTTTAATCATCGGACATCTGGATCGTTATTAGAGAAACAAGCTGAGCTAACGTTAGCAGCAGCCAAACAGCATCAGAGAAACACTGATTTATAACGTGTTTTACAGGTTTCAATCATGAGGTGTGTTTGTTTCTGAGAGGAGGAGACCTCTGTGGATAATTCTGCTCCTGGTAAAAACCTCCTGGACGATGAACGTTAAAGGAATCCCAACCGGGAGAAGCTGACTGCAAGGATGACGATGGACGCTATCAACCTCCGCCTTTTGTTAGTGTTTTGATTGAGAGACCCCTTGCGGCAGAATATTACATATTTTGCGTGCTCAGGAAAGTGTTTTACCCATATATGGATAGTATACATACTGTATATTTACATTGCAGAAAGAAGAAACAGATTAGTCCAGCGTGAAGGGGGTATGGTCCATCTTGAGGGAAGCTGTCCTATTTCCAGATCGACAAACCCACGATGTTCTATCGTCCATTTTGTCTTTTCCTTTGGAGTCATGGTTTGAGACATTATCTTAAAAGAACAGAAACTCTCTGAATCAGATTGTTAAACGGTCCAGTGGGCATATTGGTGAGTCACGGCTGAACCCACAGTCCCTATGCACCAGACAGCTACAGCTGTTAACTGGCTCCATTTTTATGATGACTCCCACCCTTTGCTCAGCGAGTTTCAACGTCTTCCTTCAGCCGGGAGGTTTATAGTCCCAAAGTGTGGAACAAAGCAGTTTGTTCCAGCAGTCTGCTTTGTTCCAGCAGCCATCACTCCAGTCGTAGCAACACTGCAGATATGCTATAGAAGCTGGTTTTAGTGTTTTATTGGATCATGTGGATAACAAAATGGATCTTTCTACTGCAATACAAGTCTACCTTCCGGCACAAATAAACCTGGCCTGACCTGTGAATCAGAGGGAGTCATTCTGAGATTTATGGGTAGAATCTTTAAATTGCCTTTGGGAGCACACCTGAACTGTGTGAAGTGAAGCAAGTGCACACACACCTTTCCACTGAGACTAAGGGACATACACAGACCAGACATTGTGCTGGGGCCTACAGGGGACTCATTAAAAATTAAAAATGGCCTCTGCTCTGTTCATCATTCACTAGGTATAGAAGGTAGAGGAGGGAGAAGGGGATGGAGAGAGGGGAGGGGGGGTTATATTTTTGTCCGGGTTTTAATTTCCTCCCTTTACATATTATATCAAAAACCTTCTCCCCCCACTTCCTTAATCCTCCCCCTTCTACCTCCCCCTCCTTTCCTGCTGTCTTCTGCCTGCTATCCATCATGTGAGCTGACTTTAATATGCTTTACGGAGGAATATAAGTCATTCATCACAGTGTGGTGAGGCCCAGGACACTTCCATGCAACACGTGTCAGAGGCAGGTGAGCCTCAGCAGTATCACGGTAACTGTAGAGCTGCTAATAACTCTATTTGTTCCGCCAGGCCGGTACAATACATGCATCACTTCTACCCCGTGTCACACCTGTAATGCTGCTCCTTCATAAACATTTCTCTAGTCACCTGATTGGCCTTTGTAAGGATGGATGGATGGTGTGAGAGATAGTGGTGGAGTGAGAGACGTAGCTCTACGAGACAGAGGAGAAAAAGAAAAACAGAGATGCAACCAATAAAACTGATATTCCTTACATTTCAGGATTCCTTAACTTGTCCATCTGAGCAGCATCGCTCTATGGTGGTCAGTCGAGCCACCACTGGTCCAGAATGAAATAACAACTACTGGATGGATGAAATTTCGTACAGATATTCACGTCCGCCACAGGATGAATCCTAATGACTGGATCCCTTGTCTAGTGTAGCAGCACAGTGAGGTTCACATTTGTTATTTGAGTGAAATGTTGCGCTGCTACGGGTCGGATTGCTATATGTGGTTCAGACTGTCCTCTCCCCCTCACGATGAATTGTTCAGTAACTTTAGTGATCCTCTAACCTGTCATCTCACGGCACTATCAAGTCAACATTGGTCCAATACTTTGGTTTACACGCACAACTAATGACATTTCCATCAGCCTCAGCTATAGCAAATATTAGCATGCTAACACACGAAACTAAGATTGGTGAACATGGTTAACATTATCCTCGCTAACATCAGCATGTTAGCATTGTTAGAATCTTAGCATGCTGATGTTAGCAATTAGTTCAAAGTACAGTCTGGCAGAGCTTGTAGCACGACTGTAGACTCTTGTTGAACAACACATGCCTTTTCAACCTGAAATTCAACATTACAAGCTACGAATTATTTGTAAAAATATAAAGCTAGAGCTAAAACAAAGTTTTTTCTTACATTTGTTCTTGAGAAACGTCCTAAGAAACGTCTAGGTCGGATTCATCACCTGTTCTTGAACTGCAGAATTGTTCGTACCTGTGTTCTTATAATAATGAATCCCATTGTCCTCGTAAACTGAAATAAGTCAAGAATACTCAAACAACAATAGTTCAATAGTTCTGAAGTGGAGGTCGCCTAGTTTTGCAGGGAACGCCAAACTAGCTTCATATTTAGTAGTGGATATAAATTTACACAAAAAATACATGTATAGGATACTATTACTCTAAACTTTAAATCCTTTATTATACAACTGTAGAATTGAGAAAACACAATAGAGTTCTGCAGGAGTCCTAAACCCCGAGAAATGAGGTCTGTGGTTGACACAAGCTTAAGAGATTTTAACATTTTATTTTACAACATAAAAAAGGCAGTAAAAACCCGATAACAATGTATAACAAGTGGCTAAATCAGACTACTCAACATCATCACGCCGACCACCACCAGTCCGCCTTAAGTGTAGCGGTGGTGACGTGACCGTGGTGTAGTTTGTTTTATAGCCGACTGCTAACACGAGGTTTATTTACTGCAATATTCCAAAATCCAAAGGAAAAATCCCTCTGGCTGTTTGTCGAGGGAAACTTCCAGGTCGGCCTACAAAAAGACGTCATCCCTGCAGCACTCTAAAACCAAGCATTTTGCACGTACGTGTCAGAACTCAAATGCGTGTAATAAGAAAACATTGGTGAATGTGTAAGTGGGTATTTAGAAGAAATTTCTTTTTAGGAACAGTTGGTGAAAGAGGCTCATTATTCCCTGTAGAGCCGAAAGACAAAAACAAGAAGAACAGTGGTCTCCTTATATAGGTGGGACGCTGAGGGACAGGACCCCAATCTCATGGTAGTACAAACGTTCAGCAGAGCCCACAGCTGAGTCCTTGCCACTGGCAGAAAGAAGGGAGCGGAACATCACAGGGAAAAAGGAGTCCGGGGGGATAATGAAGTCATATTATCAAATACCATTCACGCATTGCTTTTAAATGACTGCAATTATTCTTTGAAGCACGATTAGCCTGTGGAGGATTCTCCAGAGAACAGTGTGGTGGATTAACTATGTCAGCCTGACACTTGTGTAATTTGACAGGGGATTGCAAGGAAACACTGCGAGCCGAGGAACACACAAGTCACAATATTTTAATGGAACTTATGTTGCGTGGTTTACAGTGAATCACACACAGTCGTGCAATAAAGGAAGCCACATGAAAAAGAACAGACCTGTGGGCTAATTAGCAGATCTGAACCATGATTTATCACAGGTCATCCAAGTCCCTCACATTATCTAACATCACTAATCCTTAATGAGGAACTTGTGCCGTTTAAGTATTGCTGATAATTTGGTGGACATGTCGAACATACTTAATGTGTGGACTCAAAATCATCCAAACAAGTGACCTCTCTGTAGGAACATCAGACTTACAGCTGGAGTGCATGGAGCAACTTCAACGTTGCATTTGAACTGCTATAACCATAGTGGACGTAGTCCCGGTGACGTCAGCCGTTGGTTTGTCGACTGCGGTTTTGAAGGCACGAGTTTAGCATTTTGTCTGTCACCATCTTGTTTTTTTGCAACCAGAAGAGAAGAGAAGGGTGAGGGTAGAGCTAAGTGCAACCTAGAGACCAAATGTCACAATTAACTTTCATGAACTGAAAACACAAACTATGAAAGGGTTTAAGTTCCAAGACGAAAACACAGAGACCGGACAACACCATGGCTATGACCTGTCAATCACAAGGTGGCTCCGCCCTCAAGCTTTATCCTCTATTTTAAATGTTTCCATAAGTTACTAAATGAACATCATGTGTTGAAGAAGACTTGAAACTACAGATTGAGACATAAACTCATCAGGAAAATGTTACTGAGGAAATAAATCAAGAGAGAAGTTTTCTCATAGACTTCTATAGAACCAGAGGAGTCGCCCCCTGCTGGAGGTTACAGAGGAGTAGAAACATGTTCTCATAGACTTCTATACAACCAGAGGAATCGCCCCCTGCTGGAGGTTACAGAGGAGTAGAAACATGTTCTCATAGACTTCTATAGAACCAGAGGAGTCGCCCCCTGCTGGAGGTTACAGAGAAGTAGAAACATTTTCTCATAGACTTCTATAGAACCAGAGGAGTCGCCCCCTGCTGGAGGTTACAGAGAAGTAGAAACATTTTCTCATAGACTTCTATAGAACCAGAGGAAGTGGAATCGCCCCCTGCTGGAAATGAGAAACACTGCAGGTTTGAGGCACATTGGGTTCGCTTTTCAGACCCGAGGTTGCAGACGGCTGTAACATTTCCCCGTTCACTGCATCATGTTTGTGGGTTAGTTGCATTGTTTGATCTCTAAAGTTCCTCTTCAGATTTTTCCTTCCTCTTTGTCCACCCCCCCCCCCCCCTCACCTCACCCCCCTTCTGCCTCCAGAAATAAATCACCTTACCTGTCTGTCTCTCTGACCCTGACAAGTATTGATGAGACGATGGTACTTTTTATTCATAACCTCATCTGCCCGTCATGCTGATGGAGAGAGAAAAGCAAACCAACCGTAGTGTGCGGACACACACACACACACACACACACACACACACACGCACACACACACACACACACACACACACACACACACACACACAGAGTGAAGGAAGAGATGCATAGATAGACACAACATCACTCCTGTGGGTTAAAGGCTGTGTGTGTATTTTATGCTATGCTAATGCAAACCTTTGACAAGCTGACGTTCGTCCCTCCAGCCCCCGGGCCTCTGAGCCTCTGAGAACAATAGGACATGGTAACAGTGTAGAAGGTTCATCTCACCACTCCTTCATCATCATTAGAGTTATTGATAGGCTGTGGAGAGCAGCAGGGCAGTGCCTGTTCCCACGCCAGCTGTCCTCTGGCCTCAGCCCGGTCTGATTTACTTACCTATAGATTATCTGTCACTGGAGGTGAGGCCACCTGTCACAGGGCCATGAGAAGAGCATAAAGGAAAACATACATGGGTCATGTTATACTCACAGAAAGTCAACTCTGGCTTAAGGCCCAGACACACCAAACTGACATCAAAGAACTGCACTGTTGATGTGTCTTTGCCAAAGAAAAGTTAAATACAATGCAAAGACTACAAGCAGCAGGTTCTGCACCTGTGAGAGGAAATAACTCTTAATAACAGAAGGTGGAGGGAGTCTGTATGAAAGGGAAACCTCCTCTCCTCTCCTTCCTCTCCTTCCACTCTCTCTCATCCCTACGCTCCCTCCTATAAAGGCCCACTATCAAACCGTACGCCTCCGATCACGCGAGAACAGGAAGAAAGACGAACGGACTGCGACTAGGACGCTGCGACCTCCTATCTCTTCTTCCTCTTCTCTTTTCCTCTCCTGTCCTTGCTCTCCTCTCCTCCTCTCCTTTCCTTCCTCTCCTCTCCTCCTCCTCCTCTCCCCCTCTCATCCTCTCTTCCTCTCCTGTCCTTCCTCTCCTCGTCTCCTCCTCTCCTCTCCTTCATCTCCTCTCCTTTCCTTCCTCTCCTCTCCTTACCACACCCTTGTGATTTAATTTAATTCCTACGATATGATAAACTGTGATTCTGCCCTCAGAGTTCTCGTGTCTCCATGTTTTGAGGAGAGAGACATGTCTTCAGATTGTTCCTCTGATGTTGTCTGCACTGTTGTCTCCGGGTCACCAGTTACAGTAATGATCATGTTTGATGCTCCTGCAGACGACTTATGAAGCCGTGTGTGT
The DNA here is from genome assembly GCF_900634415.1 of Cottoperca gobio. Classification (NCBI taxonomy): domain Eukaryota; kingdom Metazoa; phylum Chordata; class Actinopteri; order Perciformes; family Bovichtidae; genus Cottoperca; species Cottoperca gobio. The sequence continues at coordinate 27,604,868 of NC_041358.1, forward strand.
CTGGAAAGAAGAGCAGCCTGTATTTACAGCCACACTTTCTTCTGATGCTTCACTGAAGTTCCTCCCTGCAGAGGATGAAATGGGCCCTCAGGCCACTAAATCTTCTGACATATCAGACTCTGAAGAGGAACAGTAAACACAGCCGGCGGCAGGGAGGATGGAGACTCGGGCTGATCAATAGAAACAGCATTTGCTTCCATTGTTTTTCTTCCTCTCAGCAGAATCGCCATTCTCTTAAAGAATCTGCTGCCTGCAATTAGGGTGGGCTTGCTGATGGTGTCTTGGGTGGACAGGGGATTAGATTTAGAAAAGAGGGGGAGGAGGTGGGGGTGATAATGGCTAATGCATGAGAATGAAAAGGATGGGAAAGCACCCACTAAAAGATTAGTGGGTGTGAAAAATGTTTACTGCAGCAATCTTTGAACGGTGACTCACCTTAGATGGAGAAAATGGAAATATTGACATTGATATTCGTGCATTTATTACAGTATATGTAAAAAGGGATTCCCAATTCCCCATTCAGATAAAGCCGCTGATCACTTTGGAGATCGTTACTCATAATCTGGAAAAAGTGGGTAAAAAGTAAGAGAGGGAGAGATAGAGAGAGAGAGGGAGAGAGGGGGAGGGAGAGAGAGGGGGGGAGAGAGAGGGGGGGAGAGAGAGGGAGAGAGAGAGAGAGAGAGAGAGAGAGAGTGAGAGAGGGGGAGGGAGAGAGGGAGGGGGGGAGGGAGAGAGGGAGGGGAGAGAGAGAGGGGAGAGAGAGAGAGAGAGGGGAGAGAGAGAGAGGAGAGAGGACAGAGAGACAGAGAGAGAGAGGAGAGAGAGAGACAGAGAGGAGAGAACAGAGGGGAGAGAGGGGGAGGGAGAGAGAGAGGGAGAGAGGGAGAGAGGGAGAGAGAGACAGAGAGACGAGAGAGAGAGAGGGAGAGAGAGACAGAGAGAGAGAGAAACAGAGAGGGAGAGGGAGGAGAGGGGGAGGAGAGAGAGGAGAGGGAGGAGAGCGAGAGAGAGAGAGAGGGAGAGGAGGGGGAGGGAGAGAGAGGGAGAGAGGGGGAGGGAGAGAGAGAGGGAGAGAGGGAGAGAGAGAGGGAGAGAGGGGGAGGGAGAGAGGGAGGGAGGGAGAGAGAAACAGAAAGTATTTGAGATGTCTTTATATTACATTGTTTATAATGTTTATAATGTTGATAATGTTTATATTGTTTATAATGTTTATATTGTTTATATTGTTTATATTGTTTATAATGTTTATAATGTTTATATTGTTTATAATGTTTATATTGTTTATAATGTTTATAATGTTTATAATGTTTATAATGTTGATAATGTTTATATTGTTTATGTTATATTGTTTATATTGTTTATAATGTTATAATGTATAATGTTTATATTGTTATAATGTTTATAATGTTTATATTGTTTATAATGTTTATAATGTTTATTATTGTTTATAATGTTATAATGTTATATTGTTTATAATGTTTATATGTTTATATTGTTTAATAATGTTTATAATTAGTTTATATTGTTTATATATGTTTCTATTGTTTATAATATTTATATTGTTTATAATGTTTATAATGTTTATATTGTTTTATAATGTTTATAATGTTTATATTGTTTATGTTTATATTGTTTATAATGTTTATATTGTTTATTAATGTTTGTATTGTTATAATGTTTATAATGTTTATGTTTATATTGTTTATATTGTTTATAATGTTGATAATGTTTATATTGTTTATAATGTTTATAATGTTTGTATGTTTATAATGTTTATATTGTTATAATGTGATAATGTTTATATTGTTTATAATGTTTATATTGTTTATATGTTTGTATTGTTTATAATGTTTATAATGTTTATGTTATATTGTTTTATATTGTTTATATTGATTGTATTGTTTATAATGTTTATAATTTAATGTCTTCGTAGATCAGATGCTGATATGTTTATCTAATTATTTAAAACACTTTTGCAACATTTAAAAATTAATCCACCATTTTATCGTTACACTCTCACAACAGACATTTTATTCAAACCAAGAACTATGAACATTAATGCAGCTGAAACACAGATATCCTATTGCAGCCGAAATGACCCACAATGCAACTTCACTGAGTACTGAGTATTTATCAGCAGCAACGCATGCAGACACACAGGCTGCGTGTGACACACTGAGAGCCATCACCCAACGTTTCTGCTGTAATGTCCGGGCTGGGAGTTCCAGCACGTCTGCCACGTCCTGCTGGTCTCCGGGCGTGCATGGTAGGGTGAGACAGGGGACTGGTTAGAGCACTCTCACTGCCTCTTACTGCTGAACAGGCACATCTGACCCTCCGTACATGTGCTGCCTGCTTTGCCAGTACTATCTGTGCACACGTCACCCTTCTACCTCACTTCCCTTTCCTCACATCTCCTTCCATCTCAAGTTTATTAAAGGTAAACACGTGTCCCTTGTTTGGCTTCCACTGCCTCATGTTACGGGACTGGAGCGACGTGTGAAGATGAGATAAGGATGTGTTGGCCACTGACTCCTCAGTGTTAGATCCTGAACACTGTTACAGTTGCAATAACCAGAGTAGCTTTATGAAAAGATGAAGAGGATAACCTGTGGAAGAAAAATGGCATTTTAATAATAAGGCAATATCCCCAAACACAGTGATGTGCAGTGAGGTTCATGGCTGGGGAGTCAGATTTACAAATATATGAACCCAACTCTGTAGCACTTTGAGTTTTGTTTATTCAAATGAAAAGTGCGCTTATAAATACAATGTATTGTTATTATTATTATTATTATAACTGAGTAGCCTATTCACCATATTCTTGGCAGCATGAACATTGACTACCTTTCTTTACTATTCTTTACACACACACACACACACACACACACACACACACACACACACACACACACACACACACACACACACACACACACACACACACACACACACACACACACATAGGTAAGGCACATATTTGGCCAAAAAAGAAGCTACATTTATAGCAGCTCAGAGAGGTCTTTGCTCTGCACCCTCTTTAGTTTGATGCTTTGATTAATTTCCATACAGACTGCACTATATATGCAACACAATAATATTTTATTTAAGGTCAACATTTACTTTTTAATTTAAATATTGGATTGTTTTCTTTCACATCACATTTTCAATAAAATAGTGGTCTTACCTTTACTTGTAAAATCTTCCATTTTTGGCCGTCAGTCGGAGAAACAAACTAAACTAAATGGCGCTACAGTGCACGTGACTCTGACGTTAGCTAGCAGTAGCTTGTTGGTGCTACAGTGCACGTGACTCTGACGTTAGCTAGCAGTAGCTTGTTGGTGCTACAGTGCACGTGACTCTGACGTTAGCTAGCAGTAGCTTGTTGGTGCTACAGTGCACCTGACTCTGATGTTAGCTAGAGCAGTAGCTTGTTGGTGCTACAGTGCACCTGACTCTGATGTTAGCTATAAGTAGCTTGTTGGTGCTACAGTGCACCTGACTCTGACGTTAGCTAGCAGTAGCTTGTTGGTGCTACAGTGCACCTGACTCCCCTGACCGCATGTCCCCGCCCAAACAAAAGCCTCAAAGATGTATTATTGCACTGTCCTCGTACCAACAATTGTCCTTTGCTGGTTTTGTCCACATCTTAAACAGGCTAACGTTATTAGCATAAGCATATGGCATTTCACCTTACATAAATAAGCTTAGGCGCTACTTGTAGCTTAACAAATTATTATTTATAAGTTTTCTGACTGCTGGATGGTTTCTCTGCATTTCCCGACGATGTTCAACACTCCCTGCCCTCTGCCTCCGTCAGCTCACTCCTCCACCTCCATTCCCCTCTTTACCCTTACAATAAATCCCTTTTATTATCCTCTAGTTGTCTGCGTCTGGGTCATCATTTGAAAATCATAACAAAATATAAAAAAAGAGAACGGACCCCACATGACCTCTGTCCAGCACTGCTCCACACACACACTGACCGGGACACACTCCTGACCTCTCCCTGCTCTGACCGCCTGTATGGATGTGAGCGTGTGTGTGTGAGCGTGTGTGTTCTTTCCTGTGTGCATATGAGGTGACATGTTGGCACAGTGCCTCACTGCACTGAATCTGGGTCAGAGTGAGCACCCATACATGTACACACACACACACACACACACACACACACACACACACACACACACACACACACACAGGTACAGACTTTGATGACCCTCGTTTGAGCTCTTTCCAAAACACACACTGTGCACCGGACATCACAGAGCTGCAGCAGCCACTGCTCAACTTCAGATCAAGTAAGAGCAAAGTCATGTTGCATCGGAAAAAGATGATACTGTCTGATATAAAGAGATACTGGAGAGGATGCAGTTAACTGTACAGATTTTAATTAGACGAGAGGAGGACTAGAGAAAAGGACGTGCCGGTTAAATCGCCCTTAAAGAGACTCGTGCCAGGGGAGCTCAAGGACAGCATGGAGCGTCACACGGACGACAGGGGAGAAAGGGGCGGATGTTAAATAAAAGGATGGCTGACAGGCGAGAGACACATGACATGTGTAAGAAAATCTCCATCTGTGATATGGAGATGAAGCAGGGACGAGCACACGGCTTCAGTAGCTTCATCTGGAGGAAAACATTTTTATTTTTGCTGTTGTGGTATAATTGCTAAAGTTAGACTGAAATTTAAATCTCCATATCATCCCAACTTTTATTTCTTTTTGATGGGCAATAAATAAATAATGGATGTAAGGAAGGGAAACTCAGAATTTACGACATTAAAGTCGTAAATTTACGAGATAATAACCATAAGTGGGAGTTACTGTCCGTGATGTTTGTCCTCATACGGTTCTGTTTCTATTGCTGTTTTTTGTTCACTGTTTGTCGCCTTTAACCCTTTTAATAGACTTAAAGATGTCTGCTAAACTCTTGTGTTGCTTCCACACTGAAGTTGTTTGAGTGCAGCTTCTCTGTTCCAGTTCTTCCTCCTCGTCCTGCTGCCAACCTGCAGCCCGGGACACGCCGGGGTGTCAGCACTCACCGTCAAGTGAGAGAGTCTCTGTGACACTTCTGCCCTACTTCCTGGGGACGTGACCGAGCAGCACTGAGTGTGTGAGTGTGTGTGTGTGTGTGTGTGTGTGAAAAGACACGTACTGTACACGTGAGAGGAGCCCCGGCTTGGCCAGCTGCGTGGATGTTTTCCTTCTTTGCTCTGCAGACAGTAACATGTGTGTTCTGTGTGTGTGTGTGTGTGTGTGTGTGTGTGTGTGTGTGTGTGTGTGTGTGTGTGTGTGTGTGTGTGTGTCAGAATCCCTGTTGAGTTTCCTGCAGAAAGCTGTGAACTGCCCATGTGCACGTGTGTGTATCTGTGCAGCTTGTGTGTGAGTGAGAGCACGGTTGTTAGAGCAGGGACAAAGAGAGGACATCTGTGTGAGGACACGTTAGTGAGGTAAGACATTAGTTTAGAGTTTAAGTTTAAATCTGGGGATTATTTGGGAGGCTGGTAGTTTATTGTTTGTTTCTCTACATTACGACCAAACGTTTTACAGATAAGCTTCTCTACCTTTCAGACATCCAGACTTTTAATGTCAAAATAAATGTTTAATATGTAAAAACACAGTTGGAAGTCTAATTAATTTCCCATTCATGTGTCTCAGGTTCACAAACATCTACTTGAGCTTTAAATTCAAGATATTCTTCATTTTTTTCTTTTCTTAGTTCGTTTGTTTTCTACTGTATTTATTTATTGCAGATTTTCTTTGTCATGAATTGTAAACGTGGAAGCAGGTAAACTGCAAAAACAACTAAAAGGCAAAACAGTATCCAGGTTTAGTCACACGTGTGTAAATGTTCTGAAACATCCAGCAACACGTCTCAGGTGAAACGGCTCCTGCTGGAATAATACACTCTAACTTTAACAAATACTAAAGGTGACTCAATATTTACAGTCGATGCAAACTGAGTCTCAGACTGAAGAGGAGCTGCGGCACGGACATCAATCTGAAGTCAACTCAACGTAAACTCACAAACGTGTGAGTGAGATCTTCTCCTGGTCAGTCTGTGAGGATCCAGTGGATTCTCCAGGGTGTGTGTGTGTGTGTGTGTGTGTGTGTGTGTGTGTGTGTGTGTGTGTGTGTGTGTGTTACAGGGGTACATCCTGAGCGATGACCGCTACATTGGGGAGCTGCAACCTCAGCGCTCCTCAGCAACAGGGAGGATCCATCATCCAGGACAGCTGTGAGCTGCCGGTCTGCATGTACAGACAGACGTACAGATGCAGGCCTATATAACATGCCGCCCCCCCTTCCTTCTCCCCCAAGGCTGCTGTAATCAATCCTGCAGCGCTGTATGCTGCCACCGTGTGATCGCAGCCTGCAGCTCAGAAGCTCCTCACACACACTGGAAGTGGAACATGCTTTGAACGGAGCACAGAGATCCAGCTGTAGAGCTTCAACCAGGGGCGTAGCTAGGTTTTCAAGTGTGGGTGGGCTTAGCCCAGAGGTGGGGTGGAGCTGTGTGCACCTGCATGGTAGTACACCGTTAGAGGAACTCAGATGGCCTGATGATGGAGAACAGAGCAGAGCCGCTACACACCCAGAGTGTTCTGTGGTTGTGTCATGTTAAGCAGGTCCATGTTACCTGGCCTGACTCATGCTCTAGGGGGGTCCGGGGGCACACTCCCCCGGGCAGAATTTTTTAACATTTTAAAGTGAATTGTATGAGCAATTCTGAAACCCACCTAAAATAGGGGGGGGGGGGGGCTGATGTCAGGAAGAGAGAGTTCCACTGTTCTGGATGTACGAACGTATGAATTCACTCAGAAACAACATTTTCACCCCCCGAAGGAAATACTGTAAAAAAACACTGGAATTGAATTATAAATAATAATAATTAGCAGCTGCCCGAGTCATGTCTAATTAAGCTTAATGTATTTTAAAAGGTATTTCACTGTGAGAACACTGAGGGGGGGGGAATCATCTTTATTTTCACAATAAATAAACTCTAACATCTTAAGAATTACAGTGGACATTTATTATACAAACATGGATCTAGCAGTGATTGGCCACAACATGACAAGGAAGAGAGCGTGAGGGAGGGGAGGGAGCGTGGCAGAGACAGGTCCTCTCGGCTCGGCTCCACGTCAGCTCTCATGATTTACACTTTCTTTCTCTTTCATATTCAACACAAGTTTATCCCTTAAATGCAAACAGTGGTTTCCCTGCACATCCATACAGGCAGGAAGCACAGTGACTGAGTTGTTGGTGCTATACCGCCCCCTAGTGGGAGACAGAGGAACAGTTAGAAATCACTGTCAGACATTCAAACATCCAGAGAAACACTAGCGACACTTCTCCACAAATACTTGAGCTGTGAAGTCCCACGTGTGCGTCCCTCGTCTCCGTGCTCCAGGGCTTCATGTGGTGCAGCGTGTTCTGTCTTTGTGCGTATTAAAGAGTCTTAGAGGACCTGCACGGAGCTCGAGGCGGAGATGTCCAGTAGTCTCCAGGCAGCGTCTGGGTTGAGCTCCTCCTGGTCTCGACACAGAGCCCACACGTACATGATCCGGAGCACCTTTTCCTGGAGGGGAAACAGACGGGGACACTTAGTCTCAACTGTTCTTCTTAATCCCTGAGAAACACGGAACAGAAACACTTTAAATGTGATTTTAGACAAATCATGTCCATATACACAAACATATAGACTTTGTGGTTGTGTAGGCCTTTGTCTTTGTAAGGGACATAGAAACGTTTACAGTTGCAGAAGCTATGGATGTCACCAAAACTCATTCTGAAAACATTCAATGTAAACGTTATGATGATGTGTTCAAGTGTTTCAATTAAAACGTTAAATTAAAATGTAGTTTTCGTAAGAAACTTGAATACATACAGATGTTTGAATGAGCTGTTTTCACAGCAATATAAAATAGATATTAGAGGGAAGTATGAGCTGCTTACAAACAGTAATAAAGGAGTGTATGTTGGATTACATGGGATTTATGTTTTCATCCTGGTATCGTATCAAGAATCGTGGAATTTCACTGCTATTGGTATCGACTACTAAAATTCTGGTACCGTGACATCCCGAGCAGAAGCAGAACTTTGTCTGTGTACTTTGCTAAAGTTCATTTCAAACACCAGATTTACTCAAGTACAGTAGATAATGTTATATATACACAGTATATATATATATATAAAATACATTAATATATATATATATATATATATATATATATATATATATATATATACACAGTATATATATATATATAAAATACATTAATATATATATATATATATATATATATATATATATATATATATATATATATATATACACAGTATATATATATATATAAAATACATTAATTATATATATATTTTATGTATAAAATTATATAAATATGTATTATAATATATATATATATATATATATATATTAATGTATAAAATTATATACATATGTATTATAATATATATATATATATATCTCTATTCCTATCTCTCTATCTCTCTCTCTCTCTCTATCTCTCTCTATATATCTATTCATAACTATATCTTATCTAGCTCTATTCTAATATATCACTCATATTATAATATATATATTAATTTCTATAAAATAATATATATATTATTATTATATATATATAATCACACACACACTTTATTTTTCCTTTAATATACTTTTCGGAGATGTTAGTGGGCATTTTAGTAAAGTAAATATTATAATATTTATATAATATTAAATAAATATATATATTATAATCTATATATATTATAACTATAAAATATATATATTCTTTAATATATAATATATATATATTATATATAATATATAATATAGACTATATATATAATATATATATATATATATATATATATATATATATATATTCTATTTATATATATATATATATATATATATATATATATATATATATTATAAATATACATTTATTTTTCTTTAAATATACTTCTGATGTTAGTGGCAGTTTAGTAAAGTCTAGTTATGAATAGTGGAGACATTTAAATGTTAGTGGAAGGTTGGAATATTTAATATAAATGTCAAGATTGAGAAGATTATGTTAGCCGTGTTGGGTTTTATATATTTGTCCGTCTAAGAAGAAGTAGTGAGAATGATTCAGCTGCCCAGAGTAGTTTGTCTTTAAATACCAAGAAAGTTGGAATGTGTAGAAAGATTTAAAGTTCTGCGGCCCGATGAGGAGTAACAGTGAGCAGGTGGGTGTAGGACATTTAATACTGTAGTCCAGAAGGGCGGAGTCTGTCATTTGATGTCCAGACATTTGGATCTGGCTGATAAAACACTACATCCACCATTAATCCTCTCGCAGTAGTCTTTTAATCTGAGCGCTGGGCAGATGCCAACACGGTAGAGAGTGGATACCTTGACCTCTTTACCACCACAGGTGTCCCTGAGGGAACAATACGGCTCATTTATAAGCAATAAAGCTTCAGTCTGAGGTTGTTGGTCTTAATAAAATGCTTAATGTGTTGGGTTTTAAACGCTCTTTGCTTTTATCATATAGCAGATTGAAGCAAATCAAAGCCGTGTCTGTTGATGGGTGTGTGTGTGTGTGTGTGTGTGTGTGTGTAACTCACAGGGTCTCCCTCCACCACCTCTCCTTTGGTGTTTCGGATCACCATGATCAGCTGAGCCTGGAAGGTGATGATCAGCACCGGACCCTGCTCCATCATCTTCCCCATGGCCAACTGGAGTCAGAGATACACACTTTACTAAAGCATTCAAGTATTAAAGAAGAATATCCTGAGATATTTAAAAATACACAAGTTACAGTTAGTAACGAGGACTCACACACAGTCTGAGAAGAGTACCGGCAGAAAAGTGAACTTTTCAAGACGTTTGACAAACACTGGACTTGGCTGTAAACTTTGATTCTGCATATTTGCAAACTTGTAGATCACCATAAAACCACAAGCTGTGCTGCTGTGCATTAAAGCGTCTGTCTGTGAGTGTTTGTATCATCATGTAGGAAAACAGAGCATGCAAAGAGTAAGATTAGCATCTGTTAATGCACTTTATGTTCATTGTTAGTAAAAACACTGCAACCAGCTCTAGATTTCCAGCTCCTGTCCTGAGAACAAACGGTCAACTCCAGACATTTTGAATGCACAGACGAAAACATTTGCACAACTATTGAACAACTTTAACACATTTAGCGTATTTAAAGTAGCCTGGGTTTGTTGTGCAGCTTCATTATTAACCTTGTGTCGTGCAGTCTGGAGAAACTTACATCAACATTGTCGATGTCCAGGATCTTAGAGTCGGGATGAAATCCCATCGTCTTGGCTTGTTGAATGGATTGTGACAGCTGGCTGTATGTCTACACATCCAATGAAGAGAAGAAGAAGAAGATCAGAGTGTGAGTGTGTGTGTGTGTGTGTGTGTGTGTGTGTGTGTGTGTGTGTGTGTGTGTGTGTGTGAGGTCGTACCGCTTCATAACACCAGTCCTTCAGCACCTCCAGCTCCCCTCTGATCATCGCCTGCAGGGAGCAAACATCAGCTTTAAGTTTTACATCTATACGTCCGGATCAGTGTCATGAAAGTGGTGGTGATGGTCTAGTGGTCTAATGGTACGCCTTACAAACAAAACACTAGAAGGTCGGGAGTTCAACACCAGGCTGCCACCAGTGTACCCCTGAGTAAGGTACTTAACCCTGAGCTGCTCCAGAGAGACTGTCCCTGTACTGAGTTCACTGTAAGTCGCTCTGGATAAGAGCGTCTGCTCGATGACCTGTAATCTAAATGTAATGACATCACTGTTGCTCCTTCTTGTCAGATACATCGTCAGGTGTCCTAACTACAGTCAGTCTCAACACCGGCACCAGGTGTTCTACAGCCCAACACACCTCCAGCACGTTGGGGATGATGTCCCGTTCACACTGCTTGAGGAAAGAGTCTTTGTCAAAGGATGGGTCCGCCTTCAAAATCTCCGTTAGTACTTCGGACATCTCCGTCTTAGAAAACAGCCCACCTACACACGGACAGGAAGCACGTGGCATTTAGCAAACAACAATCATGAAATTGTTAGGCTGAAGTGTATCCGGGTCATTTTGAGGGTGTCGCTTCACAGGTCGGCTGGTTTTCAGTGTGTTGATAACAAACACTGGCTTTAGTTACGCAGGGAGGAGGGAGGAGGGAGGAGGGAGGGGGACATCTGCGTTCAGTGAGGAGCTACGATTCTGTTACCAAGATATCAAAAGTCATTACACTTAGAGACATTTTTAGAATATTTGAGAATGGGGGGGGGTCAATGACAGCTATATGAAAGGAAGACGCAAGCAGCGGGGGGGGGGGGGGGGGCGGGGTCATTACACACACCAAATGTGGAGGCTGTACCACTCACCATTCAGGAGTTATACGAGGATCATGTCTTTTTGTCTGGTTATCATCCCTATACCCAACGCTAACCCCGAACCCCTGATCCAGAACCACCCTAAACTTGTGTCCCGCACCCCAGCCGTCACTCTTCATAACTCAGGAACAGAAGGTCCAATCTACTGAGAGCCATGGTCGATGGGGTGGGGGGGGAACGCTGTAATCAGCTGCTCAGAGACGAGTGGTAAAGACGAGAGTACACGTGCGGTTTTGTCGTCTTTGTTTGAGCGAGGTGTGCTGCGGAAAGGTTTTTGCAGCGGAGCGACAGGATGAAACCACAGGACTCATCACAGCTGTAAAAAGCCTGTCAAAGGTCTCTCACCTATAATGTCCGTCATCTTGTCGGTGACAGCACGAGACGCTCTGACGAGGGAGTTCTCGCTCTCGTCGTACTTCATCTTCATCTCAAAGAACCCTGCGGTCAACCACAGAATGAGATGTTAGATTTGAAGTTCTCCTCCACCCTCCGTGTGTGGAGAAACATTCCATCAGATCAGCAAATCCTTCAAAATTCATAGTTCTTATTCAGAGATTAGATATATTTGATCAACAATATGAAATTCCACAGAGCCGGTGAAAACTGAGGCTCAGCAGAAAGCTGCTGCGTGATTGATGAGCGTGTGATTCCAAGACATAGATAGAAAACACGATGCACAAGTATTCAGCAGGTTGAGCGATGGAGCAAAACTTCCCCCCTGGACTCCTTCACCCCTGCAGCTCTCCAACGTACTGGGGGGGGGGTCTGAGCTTCATGCCCCTCTCTCCTTTTTGCATCTAAAAGCTGCAGTCGTCCACTGCATTAAATAAACTTATACTTTGTGATGCTGCCGAGGAGAGAAGTCTCATATTAACACTCAAATCAGACAATAGATTTATCTTATTACTCAAAACTGATGTACCGCTTCACAGGATTCAACCTTATTTAGGGTGGAGTAAAACAGTGTGTGTGTGTGTGTGTGTGTGTGTGTGTGTGTGTGTGTGTGTGTGTGTGTGTGTGTGTGTGTGTGTGTGTGTGTGTGTGTGTGTGTGTGTGTGTGTGTGTGTGTGTGTCTGACGAGCATGTGGCACTCTGTATGAATGCATGTGTTGTGAAGCGCTGTATATAAATGTCCATTTATTGGCTGCACAAGCTTGAAGGATAGTAAAGTGTTCCTCCCCATGCAGCAGTTTGACAATGTTGCTATAGATTCATTTCTCTCACCAGCATCACATGCAGGACAACCTGAATGAAGTGCACCCCCACCCTCCCCAAACTCCTGCAAACTACTCACTAAATGGGGGCGTTCTTCAGTGCGTTTATGCAGAATAAAATGACACATTTCAAGCCTCTGGTTTTATGCTAGTTCCTTGGACTCCAGATCCCTCACTGGACGTGCAACAGAGAATCGCTGGTGAACTCATTAAACGCTGACTTTTAAACATCCTGCAGAGACAGACAGAGAAGGTTTGTCCTTACTGTTGAAGACCATGTTGTTGTCTTTGAAGTCCTTCCACTGCTGGTACCATTTTGAGTCTTTGTGGAGCGTCACACCCATCGCTTCCCTGAAGAACAAACACACAGAATAAATGTGGAAACTGTTCCTGTTGACTTGCTCACCATCACATTTAAACATATTAACCCAGAGAGATTATAATAAACTAAATACAAAGGAAACATCAGGGATAATATAAAATCCCACAGGATGACAGTTTGCTTATCTATCATGACTTCCAGCTCTGCGTTGGTTTCATTTCCTGTATCTGTAATAATAAAGATGATGTAGCAGCTATCTCTGAACCTGAGAGGCGGTCCTCTTAGAGTATCAGGGAGAAGCAGAGGGCACTCACGTACTTGTTGGCTTCGAAGACCTTGCCGTCATCCCCCTTGGAGGAGAACTCGCTCCTCTTCCTGAGTCTGGCAGGAGGCCGATAAGGGCCGGTGTGACCCAGGTCATCGATATCTTTCTTCACACTCTCCATGCCCTGAAAACAGACGGACACGTCGCAGGCGAGCCAACAAGCAATAAGTTCCAGTCTTCAGGCACATCGTTGTAAAGCCTCTTTTTATTTTATTCCCAGTGAATTACAGTAAGTACAGCGACTCCGTACCTGTGATATTGCTCTGAACGCACCCGTCTTGCCCAGCATCTCTCCACCTTTAGAGACAGACTCTGCGGAGGTCTTGGCTGATTTGGCTGCTTCCTCTAATCCATCCTTGAGTTTCTTCCCAATTTCTGACCGACTGACCTCCTCGAGCCCCTGTCCACGCACACACACACACATATACACACACACATTGTAAGGATGGACTTCAATAGCACATCTATTACATGACAATCAAAAGAAAAGCTGCATCCGATGGGATCAAATCCCTTTTACCTCTTTAACGGTCTCAGAGATGTTTCCAAACTTCTTCCTGAGAACATTGGAGGTCTTCACTGTTTCAGACTCTATAGTTTTCTGAGAAATACACATTGCATTGGCAAACCGAACGTTTTCATAATAAAATGGATAGAAATGCTGTGTGTGCGTGTTATACTTACAAATTTCCTCCTAGCTTGTTTCAATGCATCGGACTCCTCCAGTTTTTGGGCCTCTTCCCGGAACTTCTTGATGTTGTCTTTCATTTCTTTGTTCTTGTTCAGCTCCTGCTTAATGTTGTCCAGAAGCTCCCCCAGGAAACCTTTCCTGTCCCTGCCTCTGTCCCCTGACAAATACCTCACCTGCAGAAGTGACTGAGGCACCTTGTTGGTATGAATAAGAAACAACATTACATTTACTCCAAGCATGCCCAGAGCAGTTGTATTACATTTAAATTAATGACCTGCAGGGGTGTGAAGGTGTCGAGTCAACTTTATGGTCATTTTGGAGGCTGTAGTTTGTGCATTGCATTATACTGACAGGTGTTTGTATTATTATGTTTTACAATTCAACAGCACCATAAAGTGCATCTTTCAAAACTACCCTATAGTTAAAATCAACACGGGACTCTTTTATTTGACTTTATTAGTTTTAGCGAGGTAAACCAATTAAACTGGGAACTGAGCGTGTGTTCTACAATACTATCCAAAAACAAAAAGCAATTCTTCGTCTGCTATTTTTCCAGCAATATCTTTATTTTTTTTCAAATATCTTCCACCTTTCAATGGAATGGAGATTAAATTGATAATAACAAGCAGGACAGGGGTTTCTTTGTTTCTTAAAATAAATTATTTGTAGTGTTTTCCAGCAGCGGTGTGCAGGATTGTCTTAAATCAGCTTTACTGTTCAACTCTTGTCCACACACAAGAACTTAATCCGATTATTGTGTGCATGCAGTTTACCATTGTCAGTGTATAGCTCGGAATATAATGGATATAAACTCTTATTTTCGTTTAGCACTAAAGCTCTTAATGAGAAAATACACAGGAGTATACAAAAGAATAGGCCGTTATTATTATTAACATGTCGTGATGGACATGTTATCGATATATGAAAATGACCTATATCGTGATAGAAGACTTTGGTCTAACCCTAGTTAGAAGGACACCTGTCCACAGAGGCCGTGCAGCTTCATAACGTACAGAACGTGATACGGAAGTAACAGTTCATATGAGGTGTGTGTACCTGTGAAGAGCACGTGAGGAGTCCACCTATCCGGTAGACATTGCGTCTGTTGTGAAGTAGCAGGTAAGAGGAAGGAAATGCCACCAAACATCTTCTCACAGACATCTGGAGGCAGATACAAGAAGTCAACCCCAAACTTTAGTAAACTGATGAGCGCGCAGCTGCTGACAATGACGCTCGTGACAAACTCTTCAGTTAGGCATGTTATTGGTAAATGCATGAAACCTAATATTAAGACGTCGGTATAAAATGTAGTGGAAAGTCAGAATATGGAGCTACATACCGAAGATGACATTTGACTTAGGAAACACTACGTCCTGCGCTTCAGAGTTCAAACACCGGCTGTGGTAACATTAGCGCTAACAGAGCTAGCTAGCTAAGCGTTAGCGGTGCAGTCAGGGTAAAACAGTCCAACACTACCAGTCAGTGGTGAAACTAGTAGTTTCAAAACACAAGTTAAGTTCTCCTTATCATTTCTAGGTGTTTAAATGGCGATATTTAACCCAAAATGTCCAAATCACTTACCTGGTAACACTGACACAAGGGGGTCGCCATCTTGAATCTAATGTTTGTGACCTTCTTCCGGTGGTGACCTACCATATGTATTTTTTCTAAATTTTGTTTTAATCTAATTGATCATTCAATTAAAATATGGTGTACAGATAAATACTATAAATATATATATTAATGTATATTTGAACCATATATTTATACATTAAACTACAAGGAGGACGTAAACTTAACATCTTAAATGTAAAAATATTTGTTCCCATTATTGGACCAGTCTTAATAGCTTTGATAGTTGCAACTTCCATATCCAAGAGCGGGGGTCTTGAGAGCTCAGATATGATATCCTCATGCTTTTTACCTCCATAAATCGCTCAAACTTGCATCATTTAACTACATACACGTCTCCCCATGATTACAATGGCATCAAGCTTTTTATAAAGAAAGTAAAATGATTATATTCATTAATTATGTTTTACACGATTAATGAACTCAATGGCAAATCCACTAGTATTTAAAGGCAACGCCACAAAATAATCCAACAAAGCATTTCAAACACTGAGGTTTATTTATCAAAACACCTTATAGAACAAAGGCAATGACAGGTGAAGCATTACAGAAAATAAAAATTAAAAATTTGGTCTCTAAAAAAAAAAAAAAAAAGTAAATTTTAGCAAAAACTAAAACAACACTTTCACTGTGACAACTTACAAACTAAAATAACACGGTTACAAATATCTAACGAACCAAGAGAATATAATATGAATATGCTGATGGAGAAATCAGATCATTTGGACATTAGGGACTAAAGGAAACGGCAGACGTAACAGACAGAACTTATGCATTCCTATCAATCCTGACGTCAATTTCTCTTCCATTCAGCCGATAGCCATTCATGGTCCGGCAGACACGCTCGGCAGTTTCAGGGGTGTCGAAGCGAACCACACCACAGCCCTTGGACTTTCCGTTCTCCATCTTAATATCAGCATACTGCACCATGCCTGTAGAGGGAAGAGCACCTATGTTAGAAGTCATCTTTAAATAGCAAATAAGTAAATGTACATTTACAAACTACGACTACTCTTACCGCATGTGTTGAAGGTATCCTTCAGCATCTTCCAGTTGAAGTCAAATGGCAGCTGAAAGACCAAAACAAATTGTTTATAATCATACCTGAGAAGATGACCATCAACTGAATTAAAACCACCCAGAAGATAAATACTTACATTTCTGACAAAGATCTGGCAGCCCTTCCTGACATTGCCTCCTCCCCCAGTTCCAGGTCCTCCAGCTCCACCAAAGGAATTCCCACCAAATCCACGATCCAAGTCAGCAGTGCGATCAAACTGCCCCCCAACACTTCCGGACCCCATCCGATCCATGCCAGAGCTCATGCGGTCAATGCCACCGGTGGGGAAGCGGTCAATTCCTCCAGCGGAGCCGATGCGGTCAAAGCTGGTGGCCATTCTGTCAATTCCGGTGTTGCTCATGCGATCCATACCCATTGGGGTGCCAAAGTCTAGTCCAGAACCCATGCGATCCAGACCAGATGGGCCCAAGCGGTCAAACCCAGCTGGGCCGAGGCGGTCCATGCTGGAGCTCATACGGTCCAGGCCAGGTCCAAGCCTTTCCATACTGGGCCCAAGCCGGTCCATCCCCGAGCCCATCCGGTCAAACCCAGTACCAAGCCTTTCCAGGTCAGACCCGCGCTCCATCCGGTCCATGCCCATCCGGTCCATCCCTGCCATGCGCTCCATGCTGGATCCCATGCGGTCCATTCCAGAGGTCATGCGGTCCATACCGAGTGAGTTTCCTATAAAAGTGGACAAACAAAAAGGGGGGGAAAATAAAACTGTTAAATCGACGGTCTATGCGGAGCATCACATCTGATGAGGTCATCAGAGAAGTTAGAGAAAGTTCAAACAAAATCCTGAAGATACTAACCCATTCCTCTTTCAAACGACTCTCCAAAATTATTGCGAGACATTCCCATTTCATTTCGCCCAAACTCCCTGTCAAAAGCACCACCAATCCCACGGTCCATCTCTGACAATGCAAGAGATGAAACCATTAGAAACAACTAGCAAAACGAGAAAGTGTTCCACGCTTTGGAGAGTTAAAGCGTCTCAAAGAGTCTCCTTACCGTTCACCCTGCCCATCCCGGAAGAACCAAAGCGGTCCATGTTGTTCATTCCTCCGAAGTTCTCCATTCCTAAAAACAGAGGATAAGAAAGTCTGAATGTCTTTGAGATACCAGAGTCTGGGCGCTTCAAATATAAAAATTATGATTTATACACAATCCATTTTGCTGGCTGAGTTAAGAACGTCCTTCAGTGACTCGAGTTACACCACGAATCATTGCAACGGGTTTATTGTGATGCAGTTAGAGAGTGTTTGATTTAACAAACTGCAGTCGTAAATACAGTAAAGGCAAAGCTACTTAAAAATCTTCAGTACATACTACCTCCTCCACCACCTCCTCCTCCTCCTCCACCACCACCACCTCCTCCGCCGCCGCTGCCTCCTCCTCCTCCGCCCATACGTCCTCCCATGTTGCCGAAGCCCATTCCATCCATTCCTACAAGTGACAAGAGAAATGATTAGCCTCGGATTTTAATGACGTCTTTAATTTAAGGGTTGAACCAAAAAACAAAAACGGGTGCTTAATTACCTCCGGGGCCCATGTTGCCCATTCCTCCTCCGCCGCCGCCTCCTCCACCACCACCACCATTACCTCCTCCTCCGCCTCCACCTCTGTTGAGTTGGGTAGCATCAATGGGCTGGCCACCAGGTCCCAGGCCCAAACCAATACCACTCAGGCCACCTAGGACAGAGAATATGGGAACACAATTAATACGTAGTCGAAATAAACCCAGACCCTGGTGGTCAGGGTCTGGGTTACGCGATAAGCATTGATGCCTTTTGATCCAAATTGAAGTCCCTTGAACTGCCAAAGATACTGAACTATCCCATCAGCTGTTTAAAAGTACTTCCATAACATTTACAGGGCATTTGTTTACTTATTCCTTTTTCTCCCAGTAATGAAAGCTACACGTATACTTACGGGGAAGAGCCGAAGAAGCTCTCTCAGGTGGTCCAAAATCTTTTGGCAGGGACTTCTCATCCTGTGAAAAAGCAAACCGATGCATTCAGACTTTGCACCTCGATCATAATGTGATCCAATGTGCAGCGAGGTTTGGGAAACGTACCAGTTTGACGTGCATGAGTCTGTTGAATAAAAGCTGTCCATTGAACATAGCTGTGAAATCATTAAGGAAAGCGTACCAGAGACATGTTGGGAAACAAAGTGATTCTACGGAGTTAACATTCATGCACAAAAGGACCCAATCCAACATTTCTCAGAAGGATACAGACAGCTTGGACTGCTTCAATGGGCATATCAAACGTGACTGTGCCCATGCCTCTGCTTTTCCCATCCTTGTCCTCCAGGATGTCGGCCCTCACCACCATGCCCGCCATGCTGAATACCTCCTTCAGCTTCTTCCAGCCCACTTTGTAGTCGAGCTGAAGGCACAAGGAACCATTTTAGAGACGGTACTTAACTACGACATGGCTAACAAGAGACGGTAATGTTCTTTTAACTCAAGGTTTCGCACTATATTTTACAAACGATTACACGTTTGATTAAATAAACAGCTTTACAGTGAGTCGTTACATAAAAATACTAATTATGTACTAGCTATAAGTTCTCAAATGTCTCTTTTTATAAACACTTAATTCAATACACTTGTTTTTTTGGGCAAACTCACATTAGCAACAAAGACAGTGCTGCCAATCCTGCCAGCCTGGAGACCATGGATGACCTCGTTGGGGATGTTGGGGTTGTTCATCAGACTAGGAGGAATGTTGACCATGGAGCCATTTGGTCCAGGGCCCATTCGTTCCATGTTCATGCGATCCATTCCCCCCATTCCTCCCATACCGCCCATCCCACCATGGCCTCCTGGATGTCCTCCACCTTGAGTCTTGTTGACTTCTCTCTGAGCAATCACACCATCAGGGTCCTGACAAAAAGCAAGTGAATATGAGGCAGGAGAATCTGCAACCAACATTCTGATCTCTTGGCGGCCATTTGTTTTTCTTGTCGTTCTTGCTTTAACCTACCTCTTTCACTTTCAAGGGTCGTCCATTGAGATTGTGCTTGTTGACCTTCTCCACTGCTTTCTTCATTAGCTCTTCGGTCCTAAACTCAACAACACTGACAGAGATACACAATATACCCGTGAGAAACCACCCTCTCCAAATATCCGTCTTTGACAGACACCGGTAACATCGTTCCACTTGGTTAACTTGAACGGGATTGTAAAAATGTCCATTTTGACAATCTGAGAAACATTGAAAATTAAAATAAATAGATCGAGACTACTTACGCACAACCCTTTGTTGATTGAAGACATCAGAACAGGCCGCGTCAAAAAAAAAAGGAGTAAAGAATTGAAATTAGCAAAAGCAATGGTTAAATAAAATAAATGTGTCAAATGGAAAAAAACAACTTTAGAAATAGAGAATTTCATGCACAATGAAAAGTACAACTTTAGACAAGCCTACCGTCTTGGCCACAACTTTGTGCTTCCAAATAAAATTACAATTTAAAGATTTCACATTTCCCCCAGTCACTAAAACAATGCAGGCAAGTCTGCTGAATATTAAGAGGATTTTTCCCGACTTCCAGAGGGCAGGAAATCCACAGTGAGATAGGATTCCCCAATACTAAGATATTGGAGGTAACAGTTCCAGTAAAGCAGTTCTACGGATTGAGTTTTATTAAACAACCATCTAACAGCCTTGTAACAACCTCTTCCAGACTGGACTCCTTTAGTTCATGAGGAACAAATCCAGCAAACAAAAAAGGGACATTGTCAGATAATGCAATCCCACAGGACTGGCTACAAAGAAAGCTGAAGTCCTTTTATAAGAGCATCAACCCTCGGGGTGACCTCCAGTCAGTGCCACAGACGACACCAAATAAAACACGCCTCCGGCATGTCACCATCTCACACACACACACACTCCACCATGTTTCTGAAGCTTAAGAATTCCCAACAATGAAAATAAAGACACCAAAGCTGACAAACACAGGTTTGTCTAGGATTATTCATGTTTTATTTGTATGTATTTGCACTTACCCTCGATTTGCCTTCTGCGTCCATTAAGTGTTCCACGTACGTTACCTCACCCACTACAAATCAGATTCCAGAGACGACACACACCAAGGGGAGAGAAGCCGAGAGAACAATTGGGGTTTAGAGCAGACACACAAGTAGGGCGGCTGGTGACAGTGAGCTCAGACTGCCAGTCCTGCGCCTTCCCCCAGCACCTCAGCAGCAGCACAATATGGTACAGGTCTACAAAAAGCAAGCGTGGGTCTTTTAAAAAAGTGAAGACTTCTTAGCCTGTCTTTGTTGGAATTCTCCCGAAGCACCAAAAGCAATAGACTGAGGACAACAACTGTTGAAATGGCCATCAGCCTGCCTATTTGGATATAATGCCGCGAACACCACCTACCTATAGATAATTGAGCCAATAATTTCAAGTGGGCAAAACCTGTTCAATGCCTCCCTCCATTTCATTGCAAACCTGTGCATACTTTGTCAAATGTCGCCATTTTAAAACATCAGGTACAATGCATCAATACAGTCGCCCATCAACTGAGCCTAAGAGGAAACCTACAGCTAGAAAACTAACCATAATCTTAATGAAGGCAAGCTCTTAGAGGGACCTGTTCCATAAAATCACAATATCAGAATTTTGATTCAGCGTCGACCACAGCCACGCCTTCGTTCGAGATCACGTGTCTGTTCAGCGAATGGACATCAGTGATCAAAACCTCTAGAGACAAGGACAGTGCATAAGAAGTTGCTTCATTTTGTAGACCTGTACCCCAAAGAATCCAACGCATGGCCGTGTTTGGCACAACATGGAGATCTGCTGAGAAAACATTTGCTCGTCAAGGTCACACCTAAAAGAGAAAATGCAATTTAACTCCACAGTCAGTTGTCATAAAACGAATACCAGGCACCCCTTCTGAAAAAGGGTTGTACCTCGTACACACATGCTTTAACTTCAAGTAAATGCCAATTTAGTGCATTACTTACAATACATCTAACGCTTTCCAATTCCCCATAACAAGTACTTGACATGAGTAACGACACATGAACTCCATATTTTCAGAGAACTTTAAAGTTGCTGCATCACAAATTGTTTCGTTTGACCGGTCTTTAACTTATTTATAAAATCATGAGCTCATGTTTTTACCATTGATCACATGTTGCAACTGAGAGCAACTTGTTTCTGGGCAAAATCATTACGCTACAGAAATGTACTGTGTCCTTTTTCATGGATTTCTTGGGGGAGAGCATCTCAATATGCTGCTAATGATCCCAAGCCATTGGATTTTCACAGTAGTGGACCGGATTTACACATATACAACCCCCACTTCACAAAGACCACAATAGGTTTTAGTACTCTCAAAAGGAGAATAAATGTTCAGTCTCCCATCCAGGTTTGCAGCACTTGTGCAAGTCTGCAGCAACTCCGTCGTTGATGGACAAATGAGGGACCTCGTCCAAAACCTTTGTTCCAGATAACTCTCACAAGATCTCACGCAACATTGTACAACTAACGTTTCTGCACAAATCCCAAAAGCCCTTCAAAGCTGCAGTGATCAAACAAAATGACCCTGGATGCTGCTTATTTAGTCATGTCCAAGCGGACTGAGTCAACCCCTTATCTAAACACCTTACCTTTCTCTTTCATCAGGTCTTTGAGGGCTTGCCATTTAACATCGTATGGGATGTTGCTGACAAAAACGCGGTATCGCTTGTTCACGTTTCCATAGGGCTCGAATCGCCCGCCTCCACCTCTCTTCTGGGGTCTCTCCTTCCTGCTTGAATTGGCATCATGCTTGGCTTTCCCATTCACCTCTCTGTAAAAAGAAATCAGTTAACATTTAGTAAAACATGCTTTTATAAGTGGAAAGGTACAGATTAAGCATGATTATATTCTAAAAGGTGAATTCAAAATGCAGGTACTAGTGACTCATAAGACATAAGTGCATTCCCTGCGAACACATTTGCTGCAGCATGTTATTAACAACTTAATCACAGTAAAACACAACACATGCGGCACCATTTTAACTTTAGCTCAAAATGAGGCCACCAGTGTTACCAACTCAATCCAATAGAGGGCCCTAAGGTATTATCTTTCACATGATCATAGGTTGGAAACATTTGTTTACGTGTTAAAAAAGAAGGTTTGTGATAATAAAAACAGCCAGGATTAAAATGTACTGTTTAGACCCAGTAAAAATCAGCCTGAGCTGTAATGATACTCTGCAAAGGTTTGCTATCGAGAATTCAGCCGCATGGCAAGGCCGCTCTGTGGACTAAGTGGGCCTGGCTGTGTTACGGTATTTATATAATGGTACATTACTTTACAGTGTTTGATCACATTGCTAACGACACGATGAAAACCACCCAAAATGATTGCCAGTAAGTAAGTAAGTAAAACTACTAACGCGAAGTTACTGTAAGTTACGTAAAATAGGTGGATTCTTCCTGTAAATAGACGGGTCCCAAACACGCCGCCTAACAGCCGATAAAACACATAACGACGCAATTTAAAAACACATCCTGGGAAATAATATTGAATTTCCTGATTAAGATGCAACTAATGGGACATTTTTTATTAAAGACTGGTAAAAGTACGAGATCGCCGTGGATCTAAATGATTAACGGCTAACTAGCTAGCATTAGCTACTAAGCGCCAACAAAGGAACCTCGATGAATGAACTGACCCCGGCTGCTGCTGCTGCTGCTGCTGCTGCTGCGGCGGCGGCTGCGGCTGCAGGGCCGCTTTCTCGGCCACGTTAGTATTTTCGGCCTGCTCGGTCGACATCTTCTTGCGCAGTTTAGTGTCTTGTTAACTTAAACGGTGTTATTGAAGACTATCTTCGTTGGTATTAACGAGTCAATCGCCTTCCAAATTGAACTTTATGGAACAAATAACGATGCAGACCACCTCTGCGACACCAGCTAACGAAAATGGCGGAGAACGAGCAGTAGGGAAAATTTAAAACCAGGGATATACCCGTCTGCATCCGGTTTGTACCTTTAAAAGTAAAGGTCATCAAAGCACAAGATGGATTTTCAGAATAACAGTGCCAGACAAATAAACAACTTGTCTCGAATAAAAATCTATTTTGTTTGAGTGTGTTTGTTTTGAAAAAAACGTCACACTTAACTGATTATTAATAATATCGTATATAGATCAATAATAATGTGTTTCCTTTTTCCACTGTTTTGAATGTCATGTGTGCATTGTTTTCAACAACTAACAATAGATTTGTGACAGTTTCAGAGTAACACCGGGTCAAAATAACCATATTTTAGTTTGAGTGAATAACTCCACTAACGATTAACAATAATATAAAATAACCCATTTTTTGTATGTAGGAAGCTTGAGAGATGGGCTTCAGCCATAGCCAGTTGAGGATTTATAATTAATGGTGGACAAGACCAGGCCAAAACGTTAGGAGGTTTTCATTTTGATGCAGTGCCTTCCAGGATTACATATGTAGGATTTACACTGATAGTTCATGCAGCTATAATTTCGGAATCTAATGATTCTAAACGCTAGGCACCTATTTAATCCCTAATTTGCCATATATAGCATTCTCTGGAGGGCAGTGTTTTATATAATTGATGAACTGCTCAAGCAGAGCTGTCCCCTCTCTGTCAGCTGTCAGTTAAAGAAGGATGATTTACCTGTGATTAACATGTTCGGTGGCTAAAGAAAAAGTCACTAAAAACCTTGTTGTTATTATGTTTTTTTCACACGTTTTTCTGAATCACTCTGTGTCACTCATCTCTTTGTCACTTTCTCTCAATTTTAACATAAATATACTATACACATTCACAGTGTAGCATTACAATACAATACTATATTACACTATACTATACTTCCTTGTATTATTTGTCTTTTAAGCTACAGTTATTGTTACAATTTTAATACCTATAGATATATAAAAAATATTAATTATATCTATCAACTCTGTTGTGTTTTCAGTGTCAGTTGTTGATTTATTTGAAATTAAATGGAGGGAAAAGAAGAAGCTGCAGTGCACCGCCAGACCTCAAGGGGGCAGCAGTCAATGATAGAGTAGTATGGTTACAGCGACGTTAGCGGGGACGGAAGTAGTGTCGCTTTAGTTTGCTAGCTACTCACCTAGCCTTAACAATAGCTTGTGAATATTCGTAATAACTGTCCTTGTAGCTTTCACGTTTGGCAGAAACGTTCACGGCAATATTAAGAAAACAAGTCTTGTAAAATCGCTACTTGGCTGTTTGCAGCTCTGTGTAAGTAAACGTATCTTAGAAATGACAACGTTAGCGTTAGCCTTTAGCTAGGAGCGTATTCGTTGGACAGTACCGCTTCGCTGAATGAGCGCATGTGAATGAATGAACAGTATTTACGTTTGACAGGTTGTTAGCAACGTTAATTACCGACATATTTAGTCATGACTACTGGGGCTGATGTCCGGGATATTCTGGAGTTGGCTGGAGCGGATAATGACGGTCCTATCAGCAAGAAAGATCTCATCAACTCAGACAAGGTGAGACACAATCATAACATTCCCATTATGATTCCTGTCTAATGTTATTTGACCAAATATTCAAAGGGTTACACGTGCTGTGGGACTAAAAAACACTAAACATGACATTCCCACAGCAGTAAATGTGGATCATGTTGCTATTTTGTGCTTGAAAGTGTTACCAAGAGTTTTCTTAAAAGGTAAATAACCAAATTTCTCCATCACCTGTCACAGAAAAAAACCAAGAAGACAACAGAAACGCTGACCTTCAAGAGACCGGAGGGAATGCACCGAGAGGTCTATGCTCTGCTCTATTCAGATAAAAAGTATGGGCTCCTTTTGATTTTAAATCAATGCACTGAATTGATTTAAGTGTGTTTTCTTAACTGCTCTAAAAATCTATTACATTGCATGAGTGTGTTTCTCTCTACCATGGATAATTACTGTGCATCACACATTCAGAAAGGCTTGTTGTTGTTCTTTTGTCACTTAATTGTATGTGCTGAATATTCCTAATTGAGCTGGTTTGATTTTATAATAGATTAAGTAGGTTTTCCACATATTTTCAAGTTACATTTATTGTCATTCTACAAGGGTTGCACAACTAAATGGAAGTTGTCCCTTTATGCTACACGTAGGCACCTCTTTTCACCAATATCACTGATGCTTGTTAGATGGGTACCAATGATGTTCTGGGCGGTTTTAATCCCCGGCTGCAGAGCCCTCCTGACCTGGGCCGTGCACATCTCATACCGATTTGTAATGTTTCCTGTCGGGATGTTTTTACTCCTGAAAAAGTTGACTTTTGCTTTCTTAAGCTTCCTTCAGAAATACTTCTGTTTCTGAGTTTTCTTATTTCATTACTTATTTTCTATCCTTGCTTTAACAAAGACTTGTTTTTCCTGTTACTCCCCAGAGATGCGCCCCCTTTGCTGCCCAGTGATACTACTCAGGGCTACAGGACCGTCAAAGCCAAGCTGGGCTGTAAAAAAGTGCGTCCCTGGAAATGGATGCCGTTTTCCAATCCAGCTCGCAGGGACGGGGCTATATTCCACCACTGGAGACGTGTGGCAGAGGAGGGCAAGGACTACCCTTTTTCCCGCTTCAACAAGGTAGCGATGACCTCAGTCTCCTCGCTAGTGTAACTGCTTCTTCAATACAAACACAAAGGAT
Source organism: Cottoperca gobio (assembly GCF_900634415.1). NCBI lineage: Eukaryota > Metazoa > Chordata > Actinopteri > Perciformes > Bovichtidae > Cottoperca > Cottoperca gobio. The sequence continues at coordinate 27,631,163 of NC_041358.1, forward strand.
GTTTACGGCTACATATCTGCTGACATTTTTCAGTTATTCCTCCTGATTCACTATATTCTTTCTGTTCTCTGCTTTTATAGACAGTGCTGGTGCCAGTGTACTCTGAGCAGGAGTATCAGATGCATCTTCATGACGATGGCTGGACTAAGGCAGAGACAGACCACCTGTTTGACCTGAGCAAGCGCTTTGACCTGCGCTTCGTTGTTGTCCACGACCGTTACGACCACCAGCAATACAGAGTAATCCCTGTCACTCATCTACCTCACATTCCCTTTCACCAAGGATTTATTGCACAAATCTTACTGCTGTACGTTAAAGCATATATATGTGGTGACGTTCTTCCATTGATGCTTCTCAGAAACGTTCTGTGGAGGACCTGAAAGAACGATATTATAGTATTTGCGGTAAGCTGACCAAGGTGCGTGCAGCTTCAGGGACAGAGCCCAAGATCTACATCTTTGATGCCGGGCACGAGAGACGCCGTAAAGAGCAACTTGACAAGCTCTTTAACCGCACACCTGAACAAGTTTGTAACTTAGTACTTTGATGTGACTCTTATGTTGTTGTTAAGCTTTCATTACTTAAATATTGACGTGAAGCATGATGTCGAGCAGAAACTAATTCTAAGTGCAGTTATTAATGCAGTAATGTCCTGAAAATACATCCAACAATATTGGCAAAGCTTGTCAGATGTTCGCCAGCCTTTTGGATATTAAGATCGCACTTCTCTTGTTTGTCCTGCAGGTGGCAGAAGAGGAATATCTTATGCAGGAGCTGAGGAAGATTGAGACGAGAAAGAGAGAGCGTGAGAAGAAGGCCCAGGATCTGCAGAAACTCATTAAAGCAGCGGACACGACCACAGAGTTGAGACGAGCCGAAAAGAGAGTTTCCAAGAAGAAGCTCCCACAAAAAAGAGAAACAGAAAAACCGGTATGATGTGCAGTCAAACAAAAGGAGTGAAGTAAAGCACAAAGCATCTTTAGAGGGGAAAATACCCAGAAATACTTTTTATTTGTCAGATGGAACAGCTGTTAACCTTGTGACGGTTCAATGCAATAATTATTATCAGTATCTTTTGTGTTCATAACTGTATTTTATTTAGCTTGAACAGCTGTGTCTCAAAGAAACTGAAGCAGCTCTTGTGTCTCAGTTCGTGAAATTAGGATCCATCCCACAATAATTATTTGAATGTTTTCACATGCCACGGTCAGATGGTCGTCATATCTTGTCTCTTATCACTTATTTCTTTTTCTTCAGGCTGTTCCAGAAACAGCTGGCATCAAGTTCCCTGACTTCAAATCAGCGGGAGTCACACTGCGCAGTCAGAGGGTGAGTTTAAAACTACATAAACATTATTCCCAAACACATCTTCCACGTAAAGATTTGCTCTCAATACCAGTGAGGAACTTTAAAGGCCCGTCTGAAACAGTGAACAAAGTAGAGAAGTGGTGAATAATCCAAACCTTTGTACTGACAACTTGTATTTCTCTTTGCTGTGCTGGCGGTTATTCATCATTCAGTTTAGTTTGAACCACGATCAATATCAAAGGCATGTTATTGGAGCTTGACCCCGCAGTTGATGAATGTGAGAACGCAGAGTGTCTGACTGGAGCTAGCTATCTCTCATTAGCACTGTGATGATTAATTCTGTTAGGGACCCGCTAATATCTGTAAAACCTAGCAAGTGCACTCTTATTCATCTTCAAGACTGATGAGGAGCTGCCGCTCTCTATGGAAAATGCATTAGCGCGGCTAAAGGAGTGGAGTACCCTCCAGCTAATCAGTCAGACAGAGTTCAGTGGATAAAGACATTTTGATCTGGCCCGCTGAAGTGCATTTCATACGAATTAAAAGCCCAGAGGTGGAACTGTTTATCCTAATATCCCCAGCACCTTGAATCACACGTGTGTGTGTGTGTGTGTGTGTGTGTGTGTGTCAGATGAAGCTGCCAAACTCTGTAGGCCAGAAGAAGATCAAGGCCATTGAGCAGATCCTGCAGGAACAAGGAGTCGGTAAGTGTGAATAAACATTAGCAATCTGCTGACGCACAATATGAGGATCCTAAATTAAGTATTCGATGGTTTTGGTTTGGTCTGTACAGAAGGGAACACCCCCCCCCCCCCCCCCTTTTTTTTTCTCTGTTGCATCATATTAAAATGAATATATTTGTTTTGGACACAACAAGACATTTAGAGACAGAATTTAAAGGTTCATCGATAATGAAAGCAAACGTTGCAGCACCACTTTAAGGAATACTCTGAGCGTTTGGTTCAACAGCAGTAAGATTACACAAAGGAGATATTTCTGCATGCAGCATCTCAGAGATTCTAACATTTAACTAGCAGCCTTCTACTCTCTCTAAGTTGCACACTGAATCAAAAGCCCTCCACATATTAGTCGTGTGGTGTTTCAATCATTTTCATCCATTGTGTCAGCAGATCTGAACCCCATGCCCACAGAGGAGATCGTTCAGATGTTCAATGAGCTGCGCAGCGACCTGGTGCTGCTGTATGAGCTGAAGCAGGCCCACAGCAACTGTGAATACGAGCAGCAGATGCTGCGCCATCGCTACGAGGCCCTCATGAAGGCCGGCAACGGAGGCGGGTTTGGTGGAACTATAGGGATCTTACCAGCTGCCGTAACACAGGGTGGAGAACTCAATGCCATCAACAGCACTACAGCATCCACCCCGGGGGGGGAAGCTCCGTCCTGGCCCTGTGCTGACGACATCAAGGTGGAAGCCAAAGAGCAAATCATCGATGTTGTAGGAGCGCCACTCACCCCCAACTCTGTAAGTATGCACAGCGTGAACCCAAACTCTTCCAAACATCAGCAAAAATGGAGTTTAGAGGCCGAGTCTCGAGTCTATACGGCGGATTTGCAAGTCAAAAGTTTTTCCTGTCTATCGATGTGTAGCAATGAATTGTTGTTGACTGAACTTAAAGTGTTTTTGTGGTTCAGTTGACTTTTAACATTAAAACTAATGACCAGATTTCACCAACTATTCTGTAATAATTCAGTAATCTTAACACTACATGGCTGTTAAAGCAGTGGCCACATTTAAAGTTTGTTACACGTCTATATATATATATATATATATATATATATATAATATATTATATATAATATATATATATATATATATATTATATATAAAAACACTCATAAATAATGTGTATTGGTGGATAATCCTGAATATCCTCAAAGGAGTGACTGAAGCTGTCGAGCTCACTGATTTAAAGGAACAGGAATTATCATGTGAGAACGAACAGACTCGCTGTATCTTTATTGTATTCATGCGGGGAGGGGGGGGACATGTGATTTATGATTACCTTATTTAAGATTGATTGTTTTGATTTTCACTAAAATCATTTTTACAATGACAGATGTTTGTCCTTTCTGTGATGCAATAACAATAATTGTTTGTTAACTAAATGTAAGGTAAAGTGGTTCCAGTATGTTTTAGTGCTATTTTAAGCATATTTTATAATTATTGGGATAATATTGTGAATTGCCACTTGATGATTTGTTATTTGATGGACAGCAGCAAACGTGTTCTAGAAGTGGCTAGAAGAACACTGTCGGGAAGAAATCCAGATCCTGATGTGATTGTTTGTTTTTGTGTCACATTTGCAGCGCAAACGGAGAGAGTCGGCGTCCAGCTCGTCTTCAGTGAAGAAGGTGAAGAAGCCTTGATGAGCACGAGAGCGCCGGCTGGTTGAGGGTGGAGGACGTGCAAGTTACTCCGGTCACAGTGGAGACACCACGAGTATTATGGTTGGACATCAGAGACACTGGGGAGCAGGACACCACATTGCTGTCCACTTACGTAGAAGCCCCACTGACTACACACACACACACACACACACACACACACACACGCAACCTTTCACCGACCAGCGAGAGACCTCTCCAACCCCTCCCCATCTGGCCCGGCCAGCATCTTTGTGACAAAGGCAACAACTGAGTGACATTTCATTCCATTACCGCCCGTCCCCCGGCCTCCACCATTGCTCAGCATCAGATGAGGCGAGATCAACTGTAAATTGCCCGGCTGAGCTAATCGGGACACGGGGAAGAAGGTGGGAACGACTGGGTAATTGAAATGAATTGGAATGAAAGAAGAGACTCTGGGAGTGGGAGGACCTTGAGCTGCAACGCTCACTTGACCCATCTTGAGTTTTTTTTCCCGCCGCCTAATCATGCCATAGTGTTTACTGGAAATGTGTTTTTGTGTTAGCCTTTAGTACCGGCTGGAGCTCCCAGAGTGCACCTGGCTCTGTGATAGACGCTTTCTGTTGAGCTCGTGGGACTGTGTTGTTTGTCCTCGGGTGACCTTGAAGATGCTTTAGTCAATGATTCAATAAACCTCATTGTTTTTTTCTTCCTGCGTGTGACGCATGTTAATGCCACAGTGGTCCCTCCTCAAAGCGTCCGTCGCTCTCCGACGACATTTTAACTCCGAGGTAATTAGTGTTGAATGAACATTTTGCCGGGGAAATTGTAGGATCATGACATTCTTACCTTACCTGTCAGCTAAGTTAAGTGGCAAATAATGACTTCATTAATATGATAATTAAGCAGTGATCATTCTTAGCTTGGTACAGCCACTGAAGCTTCATTAGGATCCCTTCCCATAATATTGCTAATTGCGTGTCAATTATGTCGTTTAGCCTACTTAGACATTAATTTCTATGCAAATTCTGAATCTGTTTGTCCAGAAGAGGGGAGCACTGGGTGTTTAAACATCTATAAACATGTATTCTTTGTAAGAACTCAAGCTTTTCAGGAGCTGCAATCTGCAAACATCTGCACATGAACTCCCTTTTAATGGTTTTTGGATTACAAATGAAGCTTTAAACGTATTTTCTCAAGTTAAAATCCAAGTGAGCTTTTGGTGATTTGGCAAAAGAAATAATGTTTGATAAAGTCGTGATCCTTTTGAACTGTCTGAGGTGGAAACGCTTCATCGTGGGCACAATCAAAACACCTTTTCACGTCTCTAATAAGCTGTTCTGCGGTGAGCGGAGTATACCCGTCCACACAGGTTGATTGAGAGGGAGGAACAGAGTGAGAGAAGGCAAGTAAACATGGGGAAAATGGATTCTCTGTGTCTATATTTCATGTTGAAAATTGGCTCATAAATCCAGAGGTTTGATCTATGGAACCCGTCGTTGCTTGAAAAAACCTCCGTAAATGTGTAATTTCTCCCTTGACAGAACACGGCCGAAAGGCGATCTTTCTTTTGCTTCCTCCTCCACTCCCTCCCTCTCTCGCTCTCTCCCTCTCTCCTCTCTCTCCTCTCTCGCTCTCTCTCCCTCTCTCTCTCTCTCTCTGTCCTCTCTCTCTCTCTCTCCCTCTCTCCCTCCCTCTCGCTCTCTCTCCCTCTCTCCCTCTCTCGCTCTCTCTCTCTCTGTCTCTCTCTCTCTCCTTTTCTTTCTCTCTCCTTCTCTCTCTCTCTCTCCT
>NC_041358.1:27641628-27646628 GCF_900634415.1 Cottoperca gobio
AGCAGAGACACTGGAGTCGCAGGAATAAGAGGATCAGTTAAGCTATAAACACAGACAAGTTTGTGTCTCTCCCCCACTCTGCCGCGGTGACACTTTGTAATGGCTGTCAAAAGTTCGCTGCGCGCCGTACATCTTCCTTCCGCGGGGGCCCGGATGTTCCTCTTGTGTCGGCAAACACAACAGGTGCGGGAACTTCTATCGCTTTGATTAAATGCTGCACACGGTGTGAAGAGCGAAGCTGCAGTTGGACATTAAAGCCAAGAGTTAACTGTATCGACCCACATTGACCCGAGCTGATGAACCGTGACCCGGTGCGGCGCAGGAAATGCAACGGTTTGCCTGTGATTAGAGTTCTGCAGCACAAAGACCATCAGTCAAACCATGAGAGCTCCTTCATTTCCATATTTCTGAATATTCTACTTCATTATGCAAAGGGAATAGTGAGGTAGGCGAGAAGTTTTAAGAAAGCCTCATAAAGTCCTTATTAAGAGCAGAGGGGATTAATGACCGTTAATATGAGGGCAATCAAACATTTAATGCAAAGGCCCTCCTGCAGGCAAACAGTATTTAAATGAGTCAATTAGACATTCATTATCTACGAGTGCAAGTGGAGTCAGCGCTGCATAAATGTTGGTGCAGGGAATCGCTCCCCTCTAAAAGGGAACTAATGAAATATTTAAAAAGTTAACAACTTAGACATGGAAAATGTACAAATATTGATTGCTAGAGGGCTGGTTACATGTTGCCATCAAATCAGGGGAGACTGTGCGATATCCACTAGAGATTGTCTCATAAATCAGAATTATCGAGTTAGCGTGATCGCTCCTCCCAATTAGCCGTGTAGCATTGTTGAAGTGGAGAGAGGAAAGGAAAGGGGGAAGCCCTCCAATTGTCCATTTTATAAAAATTGCATCAAATCCGCTCTGTGAATCTCACTGTAAGTGACTTGTTCCTACGCTAACAAAGCATCTTTACATAAGTACACAAAAACACACATATTCTGCAGAGGATGACTTGAATAATGCACCAAACTATGCAGATATATCATTGTCAGGACCTCCTCCTCCTCCTCCTCCAACGATCCTTCTTTCTTTCCCTCTCCACGTCTGAGCCTCCACTCTTGTCAGTTGCCCCAGCACACAATTACTGTGTGTGATTGCTATCAGGCGGGACGGTCGGGGAGGCTCCCAAATTAGGGCCTAAATAGGATTTCCTACATGGCGAAGGGCACAGGCCTGGACATGGTAATGAAAGCCTATACATCACAATCAGCCCGACAATCCTATTCATACTGCAACACATTACTCTCACTCCTCATAATTATAGAGGGGTGACAGACGGGCCTGTGAGGCACGGTGGAGGAGGCACGGTGGAGGAGGCACGGTGGAAGAGGCAGGAGTGACGAGGAGGAGGAGGAGGTTGGAGGGGGAAGGTGGCTTAGCGGTGTCACAGTTAGTGTCGAGTGGCTTCTTCTCCCCACTTCTGTGATCTCTTGATACCTGCAGTGACCGGATTAGGGGAGAGTCCACTGGGTTCAGTTATACAGAGTCCCGGCGTGGGATGCAGCCTCCTATAGAAATGTGTCATTACACAAAAGAAGAGTTCTAATTTGGGCTTTTTTTTTCCCCCAGTGGGAAGATTCTTCCAATGGGACACTGACCGCATGTTCCATCACACTGACACACACACACACACACACACTCTCACAGAGCGATGTGATGAGATGTGAGGGGGACAGCTTTGCGATCAATACCATGAGCAGGAATCAGCGATGGGGAGAATAAGACAATGGCCTATCAGATTGAGGTTGACTTCTCCTTGTATGTGTGGCGGGCCTGTGACAATAGATTGGCCCAGAAATCCGATGGCACTCGCCAACAGAGGGGGAGGGGGGGGGGGGGACAGATGAAAAGAAAGATTGCTAATGCTCTCCAAGCAGGCATTTTAATCTGTGACAGAGGAGGGATTTGGTGAAAGCCATTATCACACAGCTACCCCCCCCCCCCCCTCTTCCTCCCTCCCCTTTCTTTTCTGATAAGACAACCTTATCAGACCGCTTGGGGGGGATGTGCATGTGTGTGTACGCGGTCATACCTTTGCATGTGTTTGTGTTGGAAATAGGATATTTCAAAATGCAAGAAAGCCGAACTCTATCGATGTAAATCACCTGAAGAGTTCAGTCAGACGTGAGCGTCGCAAAGTGGATTCAGATCACAATAACCCACATCACCGGGCCAAGAAACAGCCATGACAACGAGGCAACATCAGGCGCATTGGTACCTGCTGAGGCCCGGGGGAAGGAGACACCTTGATTGTGTGTGTGTGTGTGTGTGTGTGTGTGTGTGTGTGTGTGTGTGTGTGTGTGCGTGTGTGTGTGTGTGTGTGTATTCTCTCCAGTGTCTCACCTCCAGCTGCAGAAATACCTCTCATCACATGATCAGAGGCATGAAGAGAGAGATGAGACGAGGAAGGTGTCCGCCCACTCGGGTCACATGTTCACCTCTGGAAACTTCTCCACTCTGTCAGCTGGACCAGGTGCACGAGGTCGAGCAGTGCGTGTGTGTGTGGAGTGTGCAGGTGCACGAGGTCGAGCCGAGTGTATGTGAGTGTGTGTGTGTGTGTGTGTAGAGTGTGCAGGTGCATGAGATGACTTCCTGACGTAATGGACTGATAGAGGTTAACTGTCGGTGTCTGTGTGTGCAGCCGGGTTGACAATGTGCTTGGATGCATTGACTGCATTGCTTACATGTCTGTCTGTGTGTGTGTGTGTGTGTGTGTGTGTGTGTGTGTGTGTGTGTGTGTGTGTGTGCATATATTTGCATATGTGTGTATGCATGTGTGTGTTGGACAGCAGCCTGTATCCCCACTTAGTGTGTGTGTGTCTCCTACATGGTGTCCCTTCTGTGATCAGGACAATCCATCAGACCCTGCCGCTCATTAATCACCAGACACACACACACACACACACACACACACACACACACACACACACACACAGTAGTAGGGTTAGTTTAGTGGAGCACTCACACCTGCCCCCCACACGTCGGCACTGGGTGACACCGCCCGTCTCAGAGACAAAATGCTGCACCTGCAATATTTTATTCAGATTCTTCTGTCTTTTATTTCCATGTTTCTTGGTAATGAAACTCCACTGATGTCACTCATTAACTTAAGAGGTTGAGTCACTGTGATGTCACCTGTTTTTAAGTCACAAGATTTGAGAAATACTTAAAACATTTAGTAAAAAGTGTGTAGTATGAATAAATGTTACCTTTTGTCTTTGTGTGTTTACATCATTGCAATCAGTTGAACTGTTCAAATATAAATCTCCATAATGTGAAACCCTCTCTCATGCCAACACTTTGCCACACCACCTTTATTAGTGCACTGGAGTGGATCCTGAACATATTAACTCTTTACAGAAATCTTTTAAGGATTTGCTTGTTGCTCTTGGAAGGACGCTCGTGCTCGACATACAAAGATTCTTGAGGAGACACTTCATTCGAGTAGGTCACCACTTTGCCTCTGTGCTCGTCTCAAGTCCCCACTCGTGGCCTCTTCCTATGGATCATCAGATCGCGGCGGAGCAGCCTCCATAGAACCAGCGTACTGGCTAATTCACTATTGATCCTGGCCCATAGACCAATTTCCACTTGTGTTTGGTTTGGGACTACAGTTTCGGTCACGCTCCGTCTCTCCCTTAGGGGCCAGGGAGGAGCCCCTGCCACTCTCTTATCAGGCAGAGAGCACACACCAGGAGTGTGTGGGCTGGAGAGAGATGGGGAGCGAAAGGCGGCATGGGAGCGTTACTAGCTTGCAGAGAACGGGAGAGAGGTCATTAGTGCATGGTGATGACTTCCAGAGGTTGAGAGGAAGCGGAGCTGGCTTCCTGCGAGGTCGTGGAGTCCTTCAGTGCAGATGTTTGTAGACACACAGAGCTGTCCGTGGTGCTGGAGGTAAAGTATAAAGGACACATTAAGAAAACAAGCTTCCTTTCATCCAGAAGCTTCATTAGGATTGTGTCACTGAAGACGTTCTTTCAAATGCCCATTCTATTCTTCTAATTCGTCTGAGGAGTTATGCTTGCCGGCGGCGGAGGCTGGCGACGGAGGAGAAGGAGGCGGGAAGGAGGAGACGGAGGTAGTACGGAGGAGGAGACGGAGGAGAAGGCGGAGAAGGAAGGCAGAGGAGGCGGAGAAGGACGGAGACGGCGGCAGATGAGGAGGAGTAAGGAGAAGGCGAAGGAGGATGAAGGAGGAGACGGCGGAAGCGAGGAGAAGGAGAAGAAGAGGAGATGAGAGGAGAAGGAGGAGAAGGAGGAGACGGAGGAGACGAAGGAGGAGGAGGAGGAAGAAGAACGGAGAAGAAGAAGAAGGAGGAGGAGGAGAAGAAGGAGGAGAAGCAGGAGAAGAAGAAGAAGGAGGAGAAGGAGGAGGAGCCGGAAGGAGAAGGAGGAGAAGGAGGAGAGGGAGAGGAGGAAGGAGCAGGAGGAGAAGGACGAAGGAGGGCGAAGGAGGATGAGGAGAAGGAGGCGGAGAAGGAGGAGAAGGAGGAGAAGGAGGTGAGGGAGGAGGAGAGGAGAAGGAGGGAAGGAGGAGGAGGAGAAGGAGGAGGAGGAGAGGAGGAGGAGGAGAAGGAGAAGGAGGAGGAAGAGGAGGAGAAGGAGGAGGAGGAGGAGGAGAAGGAGAAGGAGGAGGGAGAGGAAGAAGGAGAAGAAGAAGAGGAGGAGAAGAGAAGAAGAAGGAGGAGGAGGAGGCGGAGAGGAGAAGAAGAAGGAGGAGGAGGAGAAGGAGGAGAAGGAGGAGAAGGATGAGGAGGAGAAGAAAGGAGGAGACGACAGTAGGAAGAGGAGGAGGAGAAGAGGAGAAGAACGAAGGAGGATTAGGAGGGGGAGGAGAAGGAGGAGGAGGAGGGGATGAGGAGTAGAAGGGAGGAGAAGGGCTTTCTGAGGAGGAATGAGGGAATAGGACTCCGGAGGCGGATGCTCCTTAACGCTTTTT
>NC_041358.1:27654128-27681628 GCF_900634415.1 Cottoperca gobio
AGTTAAAGCCAACATGTTGTCTTCTGCCGTTATCATTTCTCAATGATTTCACTTTTACACCGTTCTTCTGGTGAGAAACATTCACCTGTGAATGTTGACATTGGGAATAACAGATGAATGTGTTCACCTGTCTCCCGCTCAACCACATCGTTCCCTCTGCAAAGATGTTCCCCTTCAGAGGGCTCTCCTCTCGCTTTCATTTATTCCTCTGTAGCTGGTTGAATCTGTCAATTTGAACAGGCAAAGTTGGGAGATTGGCGACAAGTGCAGAGCAAAAAGGAAGCTGAACAGAGAGAGAGAGAGAGAGGGGGAAAGATAAAAAAAAGATTGTGACAGTCATCCATTTGACCCAGGCTGTTGAGTGAGAGCAGCCTGGCTTGTCAAATCTCTGTGCTAACAGTGAATCGCCATATCTGTGCAGAGCATAGAAGGGTGTCATGCACTGTGGTTTCATGGTTCAGGATAAGGCTGGATAAAGCCATTGGCTGGATGACACACAGACAGACACGCTTTTCACTTCCTCTCTAACTCCCTGTCTCTCGCTCCCCGTCGCTGCCTTGACTTCACAATGAGCAGCGTGAACGCTCGTTCCCCATCGAGTCTCCCTGTTTATGTGGAAACTGGCTCTCAATGAGAGACGCTGTGTTTTAAAGACAGGAAACAGTTTCTTGCTCAAAGATTAAACCTTGTACCCTCCGATTATTGAACAATGAGAGTCCTCCACCCCTGCTCCTCCTCCTCCTCCTCCTCTCGCCGCTACACTGTAATATCCTCCTCCTTCACACACACACAGGAGCTATTACCAGCTCATTAGCCTGAATCATACAGGAATTAGACTGCAGCCTGCTCACAGGAGCTCAGAGAACCGGCCTTTTTCCGCTCAGGAGTCAGGGGTTAAGTTACCAATCAAATAGCCAGGCAGATGTATTGAGACATTTTAATATTGGCCATTGTGGGAGCTCTAAAAATTTTAATCTCTCTCTGGCACGGCTGCCCCCCAAGGCAACTCAAATAATGGTCTTCAGGAAGGGGAGGGCGGGGGGGGTTGGCGTTCAAAGAATTGATGTACCCTGTGGCATTTGGATAATTGTGTCGGAATTGCTGCCACCTTGAACAGCTTTCAGGCTGAGCGCCTTTCCTTTATTTTACTCACCTGGACCGTGTTTCTGCTCCCTTTCTCTCCACTTCCCCTTTAGATCCCTGGAAGCAAGCGGGAGAATCAGAGGGACGCTGCCACACTATGAGCCAATATATATATATATATATAATATATATAGTGAGAGTGTGCGTTGGTTCTGTCCTGGACAAAGTGGGCCGGGTGTCCCACAGCTGATATAACGTAAACCACCAGAGGGGGCCGATGATGAAGACTGGGCCGGAGGATTCGTCTCCCCCAGACATGTAAACTCACAACCTTGTTTTACATGTTTTACAACAGGAAGGCAGATTATTTCTATCTCACCTGTCAGATCCTCCTCTTTATTTCCTCCTTCCACACATGGTATGGCCCTGCTCATCATCCCCCCCCCCCCCCCCTCTCGGTGGTCCTGTCCCCTCCTAGGGTTCAGACTAATGACTAGTGACAGTCCACTGAGGGGAGCGAGCTGTTTGCAGTCAGCAGTGCGTTTGTTGGTAATTATTTTCCAGAGTGTCACATTAGTGTCAGCCTCGTGGCGGTGCGAGAGCAGAGAGGGCGGGGGACCCGGCTGGCTGGATGGGTGAGGCGGAGAAGGAGGGAGGAGGGAGGAGGGGGGGAGGGTAAGGGTGTGATGTTTGGTGGTGGGCAGCGTTGTGTTTATGTGTGTAGATTGAAGTGGCGGCGGCGGCGGCGGTGGGTTGAGGACACGGGCTGTCACTGCACTTTGCTCTTCTCCTCGTGGCTGCAGGAGAAGAAGGTGAGCGGAAGGAAAGGAAGCGGTGCAACCTTTTCTGCTTTCACTCTTTCTGTCCTGGAAATATTTGTCTTGGCTGGGGAGACATTTGACAAGTAATGTCATTTACTTCCATGTTGCCCAAAAACTATCAACAACACAAATGAGCCAGTTCACTTAGAGTTCACACAAATGTATTTTATATTCACATAAATATTCACATTTACATCAGATGAGTGTTGATGAGAAATCCCCAGCAACTGTTTGTGTAACATGAAGACACGTGTCAACGCTCACAGGTTAGCGATTAGCGTAGCAACTAATACATATCACTTTCTCCAACAACTTATGTGATGTAACACGTGACCGAGCTGCAGAGAACTTCTCCTCCACAGACATCCACAGGAGATGAAGACTACACTTCATCAGGTCACCTGAGATCCCACCACGCCTTCTGAAGTATTCACTTGTGTCCGTAGAAAACGAACGGGGGAAGATTTAGGAAGTGTCGCTTTTTAAAAATGTTTTTAAGCAGATGTCCGTGTTCAGGATGAACCGACAGCACGACTAACATGCTGGAGCTTCTGCTCTTTGCATGGGATATGTTGACGGTTATATGTCCTGTAAGTGACAATATAATTGGACAGTATGCGCTCTGAAGTCACCCAGCATGCATTGCTCATTCTCCATCCCTACAGAATATTTTTGCCTCTTTTGCAAACACTTACATCCTCAGAGACTTTAACTTCAGCAGTGTGGAGACAAAGTTGAGTACATGCAAACAGTATCGGCCCGCCGACACGGGTGTGCTGGGAATGTGTAAACATACAGGATACTAGTGTGTGTGTGTGTGTGTGTGTGTGTGTGTGTGTGTGTGTGTGTGTGTGTGTGTGAGTGTGAGAGTGTGTGAGTGTGTGAGTGTGTGAGTGTGTGTGTGTATGTGTGTGTGTGTGTGTGTGTGTGTGTGTGGTGAGGGGCAGTCACCAGCTCTCTAGGGAGGAAGCGATCAATGATTGAGACCATAATGCACCTCTCTGTATTCCTCCTCACATTCACGCTCACTGGCTGCTTTGGGGAACTGTCACACACACACACACAACACACACACACACACACACACACACACACACACACACACACACACACACACACACACACACACACACACACACACACACACACATACTTCCACTTTTCCTCATACGCACACACATTGTCACATGTTGGACAGCTCATCTCTCACACGTTCCCTTCCACTCCATCTTGTAGCTGTCTGGTCGATGGCCTCTCTCCGTCTCACTCCCACTGCTCAGTGTTTGGCAGACTGCTCTGCTCTGGCGCTGTCTCTCCCTATGTTAATATAGTAGCTAACCTCTCTCTCCATAGCACTGCTAGCAGATAGTCTCTGTGTTGATATACTGAGGAGAGTGTAGAACTCCGCTGCACAACTAGTACCCGACTGACTCCAGAGAGCTGAGCACTCTTCATCTCCACCGCTGCTGCTGCTGCGCTGCTGTCCTGCACTCTTCTTTTCAGTTCTGTCATCTGTCTTTAGCTTTTTATTTTTATTTTCACGCTCTTTAAGCGACAACGTCCAGGTCTGACAAGTGAAGCCAATGAGAACGAGCCTTAAACCTTCATTCCTCTGGTTGTATAGAAGTGTATGAAAAAATGTTTCTACTTCTCTATAACCTCCAGCAGGGGGCAGCTCCTCTGGTTGTATAGAAGTCTATGAGGAAATGTTTCTACTTCTCTATAACCTCCAGCAGGGGGCGACTCCTCTGGTTGTATAGAAGTCTATGAGGAAATGTTTCTACTTCTCTATAACCTCCAGCAGGGGGCAGCTCCTCTGGTTGTATAGAAGTCTACGAGAAAATGTTTCTACTCCTCTCTTGATTTATTACCTCATTTTCCTGATGAGTTTATGTCTCAATCTGTAGTTTCAAGTCTTCTTCATCACATGATGTTCATTTAGTAACTTATGGAAACATGTACAGTAAACTAGAGGATAAAGCAGCGTCTCTTTCGGGCAGGGCTACCTGTGATTGACAGGTCACTACCACAGTTATTGAAAGTTTTATACAAGTTTACAAAAGTTTTAAACTTCTCTGATAGTGAAAAAGCAACCAGATGAACTGATTAACAAAAGCCCTGTAAGGCCGAACATCTGCCAACACGATATTATGATATGAGCTTTATTACCACGATATCAATATTTAATTTCTTCATGTTTACCTGTACATTGCATCACCTTTATTTTGAAGGCAATCTTCTGTAATTGGAGATTGTGAGTCTCACAGCAAAAGCTAATTATCACTAATTGGTGTGTGGAAATGATTACAGCAGTAACTTAGTTTACTCCAATGTCCCAAAAACAAGAACTGGGAATGAGAAAAAATAAAGACTATTTACTGTTCGCACTCCAATTAGGCATTGTGGAAGTTAAAAGACTCCGCTGATGTCCGCTGGCATCGTAATAAAAGAAGTGGAGAACTCTCATCACGTTGATTTCATTTCCCTCAACTCATCTCTTACTTGTTGGCAATTAAACTGAAGACCTGTTACGTGCCACCACGTCATCAAGGTTATTATTTGATACCTTTGTTCTGTTTCCCTTCCTGCCTGCGTGATCACTTACCCCGCCCTTATTAGTCTCACCTGTCCCTCATTACCTTTCCTCCCTTGTGCATTCAGTGTGTGCTCCTTCACTGTCTTACGAAGCCGTCCAGCTTCAGGTTCCTGAGTTTCTCCACGTGTTATTTGACGGTTCTTCTGTATGAAGCTTGGACCGTGCCTTTGGACTCACCTGTGTACCGAAGGAAAACACTTTAACGTGAACTCTTTGTCGTGCATTTGAGTTTTCTGCTGGTTTCCCGTGCTGCGCGACAGACGACGGAAACTAAGCTGTGAAATGATTAAAATTAAATGTGTGACAGGACAGAGGAACGCGATGAACAAAGAGAGCGAGCAGAGGAACATGCAGCATACATTAAGATGTTACGCTCTGTGTGTGCATGTGCATGGCAGTCAAGAAGACAAGCCAAGTGACTCACCTCCTGCCACAAAATGAAGACATACAATTAACATCGTATCCCATCATCCTCAGCTGAGCGGGCAGGCCTGTAATTGGCTGGCTGACCAGCCTGCGTGGCTCCGGGTGGCAATTTATTCTGGGAGCCATGCAGTTTACCCAGGGCGGCTAACGGCCCCTGTGCCATAACCTGGCTGAGGCAGCGGGGACATCATTAACACTTCACTGGGCCTTCAGGACACACACCCATCATCATCCACTATATACACCACCCACAGCCACGAGCACAACGGGCAAATTGGAGGAACAGGGTAGAAATAATAATTAGAATGTCAACGAGCCACTTGTGAGTGTGTTTACTGATCAGCTGGCAAATTAGGATATTTTTGGTATTTCCTGGTGAAGGAATACAATAACCAGTTTACTAAATTACCGTTGATTATTATTTTGTAATAACACAAAAGGTTTTCTAACCCTGAGCAGATTACATTTATGAATTCAGGCCCCATGTTAGTTCAGGCCGTAGACGTCAGCGTGACGTTGTGAAGCTTCATGATCGGCATTTTGTCCATCGCCATCTTGGTTTTTAAAGAGACGCTGCTTTATCCTCTATTTTAAATGTTTAAGTTACTATACTTACTACATAAGTTACTAAATGAACATCATGTGATGAAGAAGACTTGAAACTACAGATTGAGACGTAAACTCATCAGGAAAATGTTACTGAGGTAATAAATCAAGAGAGAAGTAGAAACATTTTCTCATAGACTTCTATACAATCAGAGGAGTCGCCCCCTGCTGGATGTTTCAGAGGAGTCTCCTCCTGTTGGAGGTTACAGAGAAGTAGACACATTTCCTCATAGACTTCTATAGAACCAGAAGAGTCGCCTCCTGCTAGAGGTTACAGAGGAGTAGAAACATTTTCTTATAGACTTCTATACAACCAGAGGAGTCGCCCCCTGCTGGATGTTACAGAGAATGCAGGTTTAAGGCTCGTCCACATGGGCTTCACTTGTCAGACCTGCAGGCTGCTGCT
Organism: Cottoperca gobio; assembly: GCF_900634415.1. Classification (NCBI taxonomy): domain Eukaryota; kingdom Metazoa; phylum Chordata; class Actinopteri; order Perciformes; family Bovichtidae; genus Cottoperca; species Cottoperca gobio. The sequence goes on from NC_041358.1 coordinate 27,660,067, forward strand.
GGTTAAGACTTATCTAACCCGGACTGTGAGTTAGTCTGTGTGCTGTGGCATGCGGTTGTGTAACCCCAAAACAATGTGTGAGGCAGAGGGTGCTCCCTCAGCGGAGTAATGACCTCGCCTTGTCACAAGGAAGACATGTGTTCCACGCTCCCACATTGGTCTGAGGCCAGGACTGTTGCACAGTCAGTCTGGACTCTGGTTTATGTGTCCATTTAAAGGTCTGCATCTGCTGTCTGGCCCTCCACCTCCTTCACCTCCTCCACCTCATCGCCAGCCGGCTGTCTTTAGCTGAGAGAGGACGCGGTTCCATCTCAGGGAGCACTTTAAGGATGTAGGGAGCAGATGAAGTGGCTAAATAATGGTTCAGCTCAGTCTTAGGTCATGTAAGAGAATATAGAGTGAAGAGTCAGTATGTATTTTTACATCCTGAACATCCAGCGTGTTTTCAGGCGGAGTTAACGCGCTGAACCCCACTGATGTGTCTCCCCACAAGCCTCCTGTCTTCTTCTTGGCTGTGATATTCCCAATTCACTCATTTCCTATCTCAGGACTCTTTCTTGCTCTCTGATTACACACACACACACACACGCACACACACACACACACACACACACACACACACACACACACACACACACACACACAGGCTCACAGCCAAATGGCTGTTCATTAAAGACAGGGACCTGAGGGGAAGCAATCGTCTGAGCGACGGAAATTGCGTGTCACATTAGATTAGCAGTGTAAAGCCTCTGGATTGGCTCGAGGGAATAAGGAATTATTTCAATTACATTATTTCAAAAAGTCTTTAAGCAATACCAATACCGATAAAAACAAATTAAGAGTGATTTGGGCTGATTTGTGGCGCTCTGAGCTGTGTTTTCTGACAATATTCTGGAAATCAGATATGACTAATGCAGATATTACACGCTGTGTGTAATGTGTCGGAGTGGAAAGCAGATTATCTGTGACAAATAATCCCATTGGTTTGCATTGTGTCTCATCAAAAGGGAATGTTCCCAGGTGTCAATCACACGGAGACATACGGGCGGAGTGAGGATAACTCCATCAGCTGCCCTCCACCCTAACAAAGCAGTGACACCAACACAGGGAAAGTCTTGGCTTAACTTGTGCACCTAACGCACTGGATGTTGTCTTTTTATTATGTTGACAAGTCTGGTTTTCTCCCAATGTCAAGGTTTGTACAAGGTGTAAGTCTTGTAAAAGTTATAATATAGGCTAACAAGATAAGGATCATAATAAGAAACATATATGTTTGCATAAAGAATCCATGTATTCTATGTTCCCATTATGGACACCGCTATGCCACAAAGTTTTTCTTTGGTAAAACAGAATACTGTATTTTTCTTTTGACTCAATTTCACTGTAACACACCCAGAGAAGGAAACAAATTGAATGTGTCCATCGCAGGCAGCGCGTCTCAGGGGGGAGAGCAGGGGGGCAGGGAGAGAGGGGGAGAGAGGGGTGGGAGAGAAGAGGGGGGGGGGGGGGTGTCACACGGAGCGCATGAAGGAGAGACCAACAGAGTTCGACCGACCCGCAGCCAGTCCGCTCACTGATGCCCTGATCCAGCCCAGGAACGCAGCGACTTCCTCTCCTGAAGTGCAAACATCTCGCTGTTTTAACATCTGGAGCAGGACTGGAGAACAGGCTGCCTGCAGCTGCACGCGCTCTCTCCCTCGCGCTCTCTTTTTATTCCTCTTCTCCTCTCTTTGCTGCGCGACCGGGAGAAAGTGCCGCGTCCTTGGACTCAGAAGTTGAAAGAGACGGAGAGAGTTGCCTTGCGGAGACTGAAGCTCGCTGTGAGTGCACGGTAAGTGATGCTGCGTGATAACACAAGTCACTACAGCTTCCTTTGTTCTAATTGCGTTAATTGGTTATTTGTCGCGTGTTCTGTCGCGTGTGAAGTGAGGGAACTTGTGCGCTCTCGCTGGAAAACTCTGCTTTGAAACGATGTGAAGACTTTGAAGAGAACATTTGAGTTCTGTCTCTAACATCTCAAATCTTCACCTGGATTTTATTAGATTTCGGTAAAAAAAAAAAAAAAGTCGCTGAATTGTAAAACAATCAGCTGGATGTATTTCTTTAAAGTGTTTTTAAGTCGATCTAATGTCGGGCGCAAACTTTTATCTCGTCCTGGTGAATTAACAGCTGGAAAAGAAAGTTCACAAATATATGAATCAGTTTTTTATTTACCTTTTGCTCATTTATTTCTATTTATTATAAGCAGATTGTAATACATTATTGTTTAAACCGTTATGTTAAACTCTCCACAATTAATTCAACTCACTAAATCCTTTGATGTTTTTGTGCACGTTGTTGTTTCACATTTAAAAAAGATTTCGCCTGATTTAAAATGTATTTAAAATTCATTACAGAGATAAATAAAGAGGAATTGTTGTTTTTTTCTGAACGTGTTTGAAGGATTTCCCCAAAATGTAGTTTGTTCCTCGCGGTCAGATTTATCTTGTTCCGGCTCCGTGTGTGTTTTATTGGCAGTTTATTCCGTCGTAATTATTTACAGGCACAGTAGGCCCCCAACCCTTCTCTATTGAAATTGGTCCAAAGCTGTGATTGTAAAACACAGAGTTGCAAAACAGCTTTTTTGGCGTTTGGGATCTTAAACAAAAAATTCCTTATAAATTTCTCAAAATGGAAAGAAAAATCATCTTAAATCAAACTCAATAATTTATTATTATCAGTAATGTTCTGGAGAAAATTATTTTTTGGTGCCACATTTGGAAGAAAAAAAAGATCCTAAATCTTTCTGTCCTGTCGTAGCTCAGCCTTTACGCTCCACCTCAACACTGTCCCTGCTTCTCCTCAGGACCGCTGACAGGGAGGTGAATGGACCTCCACCGCCCCTTCAAGATGGACAGCCCCTCCTACCTGCCGGCTCCACTGGCCTCCCCCGCCCTGATGGTCCTCGCCTCCACTGCCGAGGCCGGCCGAGACGCCTCCGTCCCCTGCCAGGCGTCCAGGCCCTTCGGTGTCCCTGCCTCCATGGAGAAGGACCTCCACCTCCCCTTCCCCTCTGCCTCTTACACCTTCACCTCCATGTATCAGCGCCAGGGCCCCATGTCAGGCACCTTTCCCTCCCGAGACTTCCCCACCTCCCTGCTCCACCTGCACCCTCAGTTCAACCCACCGAACCTGGACTGCTCCACCCTGAGCATGCTCAACCACAGCGGGGTGGGCGCCTTCCGACCTTTCTCCTCCCCGCAAGAGGAGAGGGAGTCGGGGGTTTACCATTCGGCTTTCACCCCTGCCAAGAGGCTGAAAAGCTGCTTCCCGGAGGTGGAGGGGAAGGAGTTTGACTTCTGCTCCCCGGGAGGCTCCCTCAAAGCCGGGGAGGACTCAGGCAGGAAGCTGTTCTCCATGTCCGGCCTGCTGTCTGATGGAGAGGCGTCTTTGAGCCCGGAGGAGCGCAAAGAGCACAGTGAGTACACACTCGACACACACATCTGACGCACGTCGGGCCATGTAAACACGCAGGGCACGTCTGAAGCTCACACACAGTCCCTCATCTCACATCTTTAAAGTATGCAGTGCAGAGTTTAATTGGCACATCAAAGACTGGACTGACATGACACTGCACATTTACATTTCCTCTGCAGCTGCGGCCACTAATGGTGACAAATTGAAAGGAGCGAGTGAAGACGTATCTGAACATATTTTCCCTTTTGCACTCTAGTCTTCATGGTGTAGCCGGACAAAGTGTTTACACAGTCTGGCTGCGACTGACTTTGACACAAATAAATTGAATTGTGTCACTTATTCAGCTTAGTGATCATTAGCCACATATGACCATTAGGCCTATTGAAAGTCTGACTTTTGTCTTGGCGGCTGAGGAACACAAATACATCGGAGCGTGTGGAGGTTGACACGGGAGGAGTGAGAGTTGGAACGAGTGACACCCTGTCAGAGATAACGAGGTGGCAGAGATAGAGAGGAAGGGATGGAGGAGGATAGAGAGAGAGAGAGACGCGACGATGCGCCTCAGCCTCAGCTTCCCAACGACAACCCTCAGCTCAATATGGCCGCCCACACCAGCCGTCTGATTTGTTGACAAATGAGTGGGAGAGGTGTCAGTCAGTGCGCCGCGCAGGGAGAGACGCTCCTCATTACTCCCGGGGATAATTGCCCAACCACGCGGGGGCACAACACTCGCCTCACAGGGAGAGGGGGTGGGGAGAGAGGGAGCCGGAGTCAGGGAGCCAATGCTAGGCATGATGGGAAATCAAACCCCCTCAGTGGCGGTCGCCAAGGGGAGCGCCTGACAGATGAAAGAGACCAGAGAAAGACAGAGAGAGGAGAGAGAGCACCCAAAGGCTCGGCAGATCAGAGGGGGACACCATCGAAAATAATGACAATGAGAAAGAGGGGGGGGGGGGGCAGAGATGGAGAGGGCGCAGGCAGGAGGGGGAGACGCTGATACATGTTCTCGTACATATCACCTAAAGGAAACTTTCATCCCACACATAAAGGCAAGAGCAGGGACGAGTTGTCTTAAGAAAAGTTTGGGTGGTGTGTGTCTCTGCATGTGTGTGTGTCTTTGTTGAAACTTGCTGATTTTGTCGCCGGTTGGTGTCTGAGTGACAGGGCCGGGGAGGCGGAGTGGCAGGAAGGAATCTCAATATGGAATTTTAATAAGGACGGGAGAGGAAAGAGATGCCAGCGCAGCACGCTGGTGTGAGAGGTGTGTCTGTCTGACAGTGTTTGCTCTGTGCACTCGTGCATGCGTGCTCCCCTCACCTCCTGATTTTTAGGGAATCTCATTTGGGGAATGTTGACAAGGACAAAAGATGGGGGGGGGGGGGGGGGGGGTAGAACACGGAGAGCATCTCTCCTCCGAAAAGAGTTCGGGGGGAAAGAAATGGATTCGTGCACATTGGAAGCTGCTTTTCCAGCTTTATCCAATTAGATTGGAGCTCAGGCGAACTAAGAGCTTTAATGCAATTGAGCTCCCAGCACTTTTCTAAGTCTGACATACACTTGTTCCTCTTCGCTGGGCAACAGACAGTCACTTCAGGACCCAAAGTCTTAACTGTTAAGCTTGAGATCTTCTCGTGAGAGTGTGTGTCGTGCTCACACACTGCTGCAGCGATGGCAATGCAAATACTCACTCAAGTTCAAACTGAGCCATAGAAAAGTGCTTTTATACTTTATAACTTTCCTTCATAATTGCAATGACCATCTGTGTCTGTCTGAGCTTCTTCCAAGTGCTTCGCTCTCCCTGTCAGGTATCAGGAATATTTCACCCGCAGAATAAACATTTGCATCAATTACTCGCCACGAACGACCTTGAGTTCTTGAAGAAAACTTTGCTCACAAGCCTCCACGGTGAAGAATCACAAAGCGAAGAAAAGTCTTGATGAATTGAGTAAACGGAGACGAGTTTACAAACTCTCACACAACTCGTGCAGAATAATAAAGTCTACTTTAAACCTGATTATTTAAAACACTTCAACCTGCACAAGCATTAAATATTGCACTTTTAGTGAAAAGTCATGTGTTTGCTCATAACTTCACAAACACATGACTTTTCACTTTAAGTGCAATATTTAATGCTTGTGCAGGTTGAAGTGTTTTAAAGAATCAGGTTTAAACGCCTGGATGAGTTCCCCTTTCACTTCGTTCTGTGAGAAACACTCAGTTTTCTTCCAGAATCTAAGGAACATTTTGAGGAAAACAAATTGCATTTGACTTTTGTGAGCCTCCCGTCCTGATCACAGGTGAGCAGGTGCTGCTCTCGCTGCTCATTGTCAGTCTACCCAACATGCAGCTGGGGCAACTTGTCCCGTCTCTGCCAGTGGACGACGCCTTCTGTCCATTTAGTGTCTGTCCTCTGTCGATTCTCCCTCCCAGACTTGCCTCTGTTTTATCAGGGAATATCTGAGACACACGGTGTGCTCTGACAGCTGTTCAAACAGCCACGCTCGCTTTCAAAGGGCAGATGTCTTCACTGGAGCGAGTCATGCTTATTTTCCTCAGGGAGACGCTTCCCGCCGCAGGCCTGAGCTGGAACTAAAATGGCCTTTTACCAGAAAAAACGAGTTGGGAAGCCGGAGGAGTGGAGTGGCAAAACACACTGTGGCCAGACGCTGACAGAGGGGTGTGTGTGTGTGTGTGTGTGTGTGTGTGTGTGTGTGTGTGTGTGTGTGTGTGTGTGTGTGTGTGTGTGTGTGTGTGTGTGTGTGTGGTGGCAAAGCTTAGTGAGAGCTGTGATAACTGCAGCCAGATGTTTGAGCCACTGTGTTGTGATACTTGTTACACACCAGACTAAAGAGATCCACGAAGCTCCAAACTAAAAAAAAAAGATTGTCCACTATTGTCCGACAGTTTAACCAATCAGTGAGTTCCCCTCTTCAGAACAGCCGACTCACCTCCTTCTGTTCTTTGATCGCTAACGGTGGCAGCGTCCCGTTTCACAGATGTGCTTTTGCACGCTGACGCACGGGTCGCTGCAAATATGTGGTTTGTTTTGATCAGCGAAACAATTCAATTAACGGGAAAGGGAATTATGTCATGCTGCAACTTCAGACGTATTCTCAGTCGGTGTTGCTAACATATAACACGACCATTATGAAGAGACACACACGCAAATCACTGTGCGACTAGTAATCAGCAGGAGGAGAACTAGTTTACGCTAGCTGTTAGCTGCTAGCTGTTAGCTTTTAGCTGTTAGCTGTTAGCAGCTGGTGGGCAGCACAGTCCTACTTGGCTAAATAGCAAAGCTAACAGCTAACAGCTAGGGTTACATTATGATGCGTTATTATAATGTTATCATGATGTGTTCAAATGTAATCTTAAATTACATTTAGATGAGAAAATGTAATAAATAGTTTGAAAGAGATGTTTTCACAGCAATATAAAATAGATATTAAAATGGAATTATGAACTTTTTAACTTCCTAACACCCGCTCTAAGCTGCTTACAATATAAAATGAAAACTACTAATGCCAAGATATTCTTTTAACAAAACTAATATTTATAATAATAATAATAGTAATAAAAATACAATCATTTTCATGTTGTTATGTAAATAAACACTAGATGAATAATTCTGCTGCGCATTTTACTTTACGTGCACAATTAATGTGAGTCTTATCATTTACTTGTGTGAGTGTGTGAGTGTGTGTGTGGATAGAGAAGGTGAAGCTACTCAGTTAATCTGAATACAGATGTTTAACATGAACATCAGGCCTTTGGATGAGACTCGGGTCGTCTACGACTCCTCGCATGAGAGTGAAAAGAAATCCTGCAGGAAGTTAATCAGGGGGAAACATGTAAGCGTAACACACATTGAGGATTCTCCACCAGATGCGCTCTGAGCGTCCTCCACGGTCAGTTATTCACGCGTTGATAGGGGACCGGTGCGGAGCAATCAATACAACATGGATTCATCTTAGATCTGGCGCATGGATTATCTCTGTGGTGAAGTTTGATGGATCTCAGCTTGTTCTGCTCACAGCTTACTTTGTGTGTGTGTGTGTGTGTGTGTGTGTGTGTGTGTGTGTGTGTGTGTGTGTGTGTGTGTGTGTGTGTGTGTATATACTTAGATCTTAGTGTATTACTGCTGTCAGGAGCTTTCTGTCAGTCAGTAAAATAATCCAAATTATGTCGTTACAACGGTTTTTACCCACCAGCAGTGCATGTTTGTGCGTACCATTCACACGCTTGTGCATAGAACTTTGTGTGGTATATTGACATCTCTCTCTCCCTCTCACACACACACACACACACACACACACACACACACACACACACACACACACACACACACACACACACACACACACACACACACACACACACACACACACACTAGGGCGTGTACTCTATCTGTGTGTGCTGATTTGATAACACGGCTGCGTGTGTGCGCGGTGTTGTCTGTGGAGTGGTTGACGGCTGCTCGTATTGAGTGGAGCTTCCTGTTGAAAGACACAGTGTTTACATCCCACTGGCAGGCCACAGGAGATCAATAGCAGCCACTCGATGCTCATGCATACACATATAGTATTCGCTGCGTGCTATTATTCCCAGGGTGTATACTCCTTGTCAGGCGGACTTGCATGTGCAATCCATGCATCAATACCATATATCCCAGCACGGCCTCGTTTCCAGGGCGTCAAATACCGACATTTTGTCTCGACGCTCGGTGTCTGATACCGACGCACACGGCTCCTTCAGCGTCTGCATGAGAAGAACTGGGCTTTCACGTGAAGCCATCTGCAGCAATATTATATACGTTCAGAGCAAGTGCTCCAGAAGTCAGAATACGGTGTGTAGGGAGCGAGAAAGTCCACACAGGGAGGAGATCGGGGTGGATGGGTGGGTATAACAAACACAGGGCTTTTACTTTGTGTCCTGTATGAAAGCAAAAGTCAACATTGAGTTATTTTAAGTTACGTACGTACGATGCAAAAGACTCCAAAGCGTCTGGATATGACGAGTTGGGATGTGTTGCTTCTGCCTGGATTTATAGTCAGTGTGATCTGTCACCATCTTTAGTGAGGAAACTAAAGGAACGTAGTTATGAGCAGGAACATGAAGAACAAACAAGCAACCGAAGTGAATCCAGACAACAACACAACATCTTGTCTTGTAAAGAACAACGCTTGAGTGTCAAACTCTTTTTACAGCTACGTTGCCTCAAAGAGCTGCGAGCAGCTCGCTGACTGACCACACTGATCGTCTTGTTCTTGATTTCAAACACTCGGGGAGGAAGCATTACAATATTAATGGTGGTTGTGTTTGATGTGAGAGCACGCCGCGGTTCACTGTTCCCCCTCCTGTTGTGATGGCAGTTTGTTCTCCTAATGTTCTCCCAAGTAAAAGAGGCTTTCATCCTGGCAGGAGGGGAAACTCTTCTTGGCTCTTTACCTCCTTTCCCTTCATCTTAGAGGGCTGCAGAGCGGGAACGTGGAGGTCTCTTTCCCCCATGTATTTAGATTTACGTGTTGTCTTTGGGGGTTTTATACGTGATCGTGTATTTGTGGATGGAATGTGTGTGTGTGTGTGTATGTGTGTGTGTGTGTGTGTGTGTGTATCGGCCTCCATGCAGGCCGATGTACCTTCAAACGTTTCAGAGTGTCAGGCTGTGGACCACACGGCTCGTCAGAGACAGACAGGATTTCTATAAAGTCTGGCAGTGAGTCTGTACAGTAGCGTGAGGAAATCGGAGTGTGTGCGTGTGTGGTGTGTGTGTGCGAGTGTGTGTGTGTGGTGTGCGTGGTGTGTGTGTGTGTGCGAGTGTGTGTGTGTGTGTGTGTATGTGTGCGCCTGGTAAACGGTCACTGAGTGTTCTGCTGAAACATGAGTCATAACACATCGTGTAGCTCTTCTGCTTCTGCCACCGTCACCGACTGTGATCAGCCACACGAGCAGCGCTGCTCTTGTGTGAAGAGAGAGGGGGGAGAGAGACAGAGGGGGGGGGAGAGACAGAGGAGGGGGAGAGACAGAGAGGGGGGGGGAGAGACAGAGACAGTAGGGGGGGAGAGCCCTAGAGAGAGAGAGAGCGAGAGAGAGAGAGAGGAGAGACAGAATTGGGGGGGAGACAGAAACAGAGCTTATTGGGGGAGACCATAGACAAAGAGAGAAGATAGATATTCTAGAAGAGAAGAGATAGATAGAGGGGGGTAGAGAGAGGAGCGCACAGTCATAGATAGATAGAGAGATATGATAGAGACACATACTCCTAGAGGTTGGAGATTAGAGATGACCTAGAAGATCATAGATGAGATCCCGAGAGATCTATATCAAAACAGATTTTTTGTTTGTGTTTTGTTTATGTGTCGTTAGGGGGTTGTGTGTGTTCTTTTTTTGGCTTGGGTCGGGTTGTGGTTTTGGTGTTCTGTTTGTTGGTTGTATGGTTTGTTTTTTTTGTTGGGGTTGGTGGTTATTTCGTTTTTGTGGGGGTGTTGTTTTTTTTTTTTTTGTCGTTGTTTGTTTTTTTTGTCTTATTTTTTCCTGTTTCTTTTTTTGTGCCTTTTCCTCTGTTTTGTGTTGTTTTTTTTTGTCTTTATTTTTTTCCTTTTTTGTTTGCGTATTTGGTGGCTTTTTGTTGGTGCGGTGGTGGTGCTTCGTTTTTTCTTATGTCGTGTTTTTTAGGTTGTCTTTGGGGGGAAGAGATGAGGCGCTCCCGGACCAGACAGCTAGAGCGCCTCTAGCATACCAGAGGGGGGATCGATCTCCCCCCCCTCCCCTCTCTAGTAGATAGATATCTAGATATAACCCGCTCCCCCCCGAGACAGAGAGATCTAATAGAGACAGAGGACAATACGATCATAGATATAGAATGCGAGAGAGAGCGGAAGAGAGAGAGAGAGGACCCTATAGATATAGTATACCAGACACCCCGACCATACATAAATAGAGACGAACCGACAGATCAGGAGAGAAAGAGATAGACAGAGAGAGAGACAATAAAGAGAGAGAAGACAGCTAACAGAGACAGAGAGAGATGAGTACTATAGCCATCGAGAATATATTCTCTACCAGGAGATAAAGACGTAGACATAATACAGAAGGAGAGTATAGACAGAACAAGACAGTAGACAGAGAGAGAGAGATAGACAGAGAGATAGACAGAGAGTAGAACAGAGAGAGACAGAGCGAACAGAGAGAGAGAGAGAGACAGAGAGAGAGAGAGACAGACAGAAGAGACAGACAGAGAGAGAGAGAGACAACAGACAGACAAGAGAGAGAGGAGAGACAGAAGAGATGAGACAAGAAAAGAGAAAAACGAGAGAGAGACAGAGACAAAGAGAGAGACAGAGAAAGAGAGATAACGAGAGAGAGACAGACAGAGAGAGAGAGACAAACAGACAAAACAGACAGAGAGAGAGAGAGCAAGACAGAGAGAGAGACTAGAGACAGAAGAGAGAGACAGAGACAGAGAGAGAGAATAGAGAGAGAGAGAGAGAGACAGAGAGAGAGAGAAGACAGGAGAGAGACAAGAGAGATAGAGAGAGAGAGAGAGAGAAGATAAGAGGGACAGAGAGACAGAGGAGAAAAAGAACTATAACAGAGATCAGAGAGAGAGAGATAGAGAGAGAGACAGACAGATGGTCCTGATGAGTTCAGTTGTTCAACAGTCTTCTTCACGGAGGCCATCTTTGCTTCTTCTCTCTTTGCACCTGATCGACTTGCATCACGACTTCCTCTGATCTCACATCAAAGTGAGTGTGTATGTGTTCAGGGAAGACTTGAGGTACAGGCAGAGCGCGCACACACACACACACACACACACACACACACCACACACACATCCTCCGTCCTGTCCCCGGAGCCTAACAAATCAGTCAGGCAGATAGAGAGGGCAGCGGGGCCAAACGCTGGGGTTAAACACGCAGACAGACAGCAGGACCACACCAAGCATGCACGCCTGGATGGCAGCCAGGAACACACACACACACACACACACACATATATATAATGTACAGTATGTGTGTTTGCCTCGTGTCACACACAGACCTCATTACAGCATGTCACTCGTGCTTGTTGCAAGTCTCCAGCTGTGGAGGAGCCTGACAAAAGCCAATATGTCAAAGGCATGCCAGGCGTGATCGCTTTACTTCCCAAATACACGACGCCCCGACATCATTCAGTGGCTCTATGAGCAGGATTGGCAGCCATTGTAGATTGGTAACGTTTTTGAATAAAGGAAGACATCTGTTCGGAAAGTGTCCGGGTGAGAGAACATGTGTCATTCTCTGCTCCTCATACCTCAGACCCTCAATAGTTTACTCTACAGCAGAACAATAAGGATTAAGACACTGAGGTCTCGTTAAAACATGTAAACGTGTGTTGTTTGTCAGAAACTCTGTTTTCAGTGTTGACATGTCGACGGGAAACACTGAGTTACAACAACAACTCTGTGTGTGTGTGTGTGTGTGTGTGTGTGTGTGTGTGTGTGTGTGTGCGTGTGTGCGTGTGTGTGTGTGTGCGTGTGTGTGTGTGTGTGACAGTGTTTTTGCATGGTCCTTTGGATGGAGGTATTTTGAAACAGTACTTTGTGTAGATGGGACTTTATACTCATGTACCTGTGGACCAGGCCTCAGAGAGAAAGTGACGTGTTTACTGTGTTGTATAACGTGTGCAAGTGACAGTTCAAACACGCCGAAGTAAAGTACTCACACATGCATCCTGATCGATTCGGTCACTTCCAGTGCTGCTTAGCTGTTCGCTAACTCCCCTCCGTGCCGGTGCAGCTCTGCCATAAAGGTCAAAGTTGCCAGGATTGACCCCTCACCCCGCTGTGTAGGGGTGTAAACACTCCCCCAATTCTCCTCAGAGAATAGCATTGGGTCTGGGGCCATAAATCACAGGCTTGATAATTGATAGGAAAACAGCAGTCCAGCAGTATATAACCTTTTACGTGTCGTCTCAACTCTTTATTATGGTGCTAATGATCGGCCGTGGATCAGGGTTAGAGCCGTGAGCTGAGGGGGGGTGCACCTCAGTAAAATACTGGCTACTTACACACACACACACACACACACACTCACACCAGTAATGCAGACACACACGCACACACAAATACATAAACACAGGAACTGCAGTGTGCACTTAACACACACTGCAGAGGGCAGGCAGACGCTCAACTACACACAGGAAGGCACTCACACTGGAGGATATGCGCATATGCAAACATTCCCTCACACACACATGCATATGCAAACACACACACACACACACACACACACACACACAGTAGCTGGCAGCTCAGCAGTGTCCATTACAGGCGGCCATTAGTATGGAGATTGTGCTAATTGTCCCCACAGACCACACAGGCTGCAGCGCTCCGCAGGCCGGCTGCAGCCTGTGAGGCTGAGTAAGAGCAGAGACTGTGCTTTACACATCCTATTGTCTCGGTCGTGACCCCATTAGTGCAATTACAAATCAATCACTGAATGATTATGGGATACATGCTGTGGATTGTTTCAATGCAAATGACACCATTTTATCACATGGAGTTGCTATGCTACTGTTTCACATGAGAAGTCATAGAGCGGTAACATACGCAGCATAATGATCCATAACAACAAGTTTCAAATGTGTAATAACTTCCCTAATGTGGCATCTGGTTCTGTCTTTATTAGAACATACATGTTGATGGTGTTACTGCAAGTTTAGTTATTTCTTTAAGTGTTGCATTCACAGTTAGTCAGTAAAGTCCTCCTTTGATATAATGTGGATCTCTTTAAAACATGTTTGTTATTTAGTATTTAAGTTTTATGACGCTGATCCTCTCTGCTCTTTATGTTTTATATGTTGGAGTATTGATATGTTCCTCTGAGATTTATATTTAGTGTAAACACACTGAGTCTCTGTACGAAGTGAACTCTTCAACCAAACACTGCTTTTAATGAGTTTAATGTGGACTCACACTTTGAAAGATCTCCTTGTATTAATTATCTGCTGAAACACATCAGCATCTTTAGGATGCGCCTTTATTTTGAAATTCTTTTGCAGAAATACGGCACTATTCTTTATTCTTTTCATCAAAAATAATAGTTTTTTCTTTAAATGTCTAAAATAACTCAGTAATTAAATAGTTAAATCACAGTTTAGTTGCTTTTTGTGAGTTGATATGATATTTAATGTAATGTCGATGTCACACCGTATCGTGCTGCAGTTTACTGTGGGTGGGCTGCAGACTGCAGAGGGTCCGCTCTCATTAGCAGCGGCTCACAGCTGATGAGTGAAGAAGAGGAGGATGAACTGTGAGCGGCTCCTGTGTGACCTCAGGACACACAGAAGATCTTCGCCCGCTGGCGCCGCCGCAGGACTCTTTGTTCTGCTGTGTTTGCTGACGGGGGAGATCGGAGGGGCGTGTCGACGGGGGCTCACACCGCGCTGCGCTCACCGGGGCTACGCTGCCAGTGTGTGTGTGTGTATGTGTGTGTGTGTGTGTGTGTGCACATACACATACACACACACACACACACACACACACACACACACACACACACACTCTGTACTTAAATGCTACTTTATACAATTCAGAGACAAATGTTGTACTTTTTAATTCACTACATTTCAGTTACTTTGAAGATTCAGATTAGTAATTCAAAATAAAATAAACTTGTGTATCAGGTTTTATTCTAGGTTAAGATGAAACTTTATTGACACTATATATAGTATTAAATAAAAGCTCCACCTTCATCAGCTGCAGCGTTGCAGGGATTTATTATTATGATCAATAATAAAACATATGTAATTCTGAAATGTACATTTCATGCTGATGCTTTTATACTTGTAACAGAGTATTTCTACTCTGTGATATTATTATTTAACCTAAGTAAAAGATCTACTTTGTCCTCGACTCCACACACACACACACACACACACACACACACACACACACACACACACACACACACACACACACACACACACACACACACACACACACACACACTCTTTGTTGGTGGGGCGTCTGTCCACTGGAGTGTGTTGTGTTAAAGTTCAATATATCTTCCTCTCAACAGCTTCAGAGTCAGTCTGGAGCCGGGACGGAGAACCATTGTTTACTGCCCCCCCCCCCCCCTTTGTTTACAGTGTAATGCATCAACCACACCATAGATCTCAACACCAGCCAACATTCTGTTCGCTCACACTCCTCTCTGCATCTCATCACAGACACTTTACATCACAGTTCTTACACTGAGGGTGAACGAGGTCTCTCTGACACACTGGACAGATGTGAGGTCTGTGTCTCAGGACTTTAAAGTGAACAGGGTCTATCTGCATCACTCATTTATGCAGATCTTGTATATATTTGCTGAGTCAGTGAGATCTACAAAGGTCTATCTCCACATGTTCAAGCATCATGTTAGTATCACAAAGGTCTCTCTGCTGACGACCAATAGCAGGGCGGGAAATGAATCACGTGATCATTTGAAGCACAGGAAGAACTTATTCAAAACGTTTTGCTGCCGACTGTTTTATATGTGATCTAGTAGATAGTAGTTCAAGTTAAGATCATTAGTAGTTTAATAAAAAGTCTTAAAAAATCAGATTTATTAGCAAATATAATTTTCACTTTTAAGTTTCCTGCCACGTGGAACTTGTGTAAACATTTAGAGCTTAAAATGAAGCTAAGTTGCATAAAATACAGTTGAGGGTTAAACTTTCAATCTTTGGGGGGGGGGGGGGGGAATGTTTAGTTTCTACCCATAATGCACTGAATTGGCCCAAACTGTCTTGACTTCACTACCTAGTGTGCAGCATGTGATGTGTCAACATGGGTTGGAGTTGGTTTTATAGTGTCCACGTTATGAACTGTTGAACTTTCAAATGCGTTTTTCTCAAAAGGTCAAAGTGCAGACAGACCTGGTTCACCCTCAGTTAACGAGTTCTTATCTTATTTAAATGTATTTAATTTACTGTAACATCCTTAAAGCTTCCAGAATAGCTAAGATTTCTCGGAAAATGTTTTTATATTATTGATAAACTTCAGCGTTGTGTTCTAGAAAGTAATATGAATAATGTTCATTAAGTGCTTAAGTATAAAGAACCTTTTAAAGTGAGTGAATCCTCAGAGCCCCCCCCCCCCCTCAGGGTCCCTGAAGATAAGCCGCTCCATCATCTGCAGATTTCCACGTTTTGAAGATAAAACCATCGTCCTCTGTTTGCTCATCCAGGCAGACACAATAACATCCTTTAGGAAGTGTGAGGAACCCAAACACAGGTGTATCACAGAGGGCCAGGTGCTCCTGGTCCACTCACACCCGCAGCAGTCAACACTGTTTCTGACAGTATCAGATGTTATCTGCAGGGGGGGGGCTTATCTGAGGTGATGTACGCTGATGAGGATGAAGGCAGAGACGCTGTGTGACTGCAGGTCTGCTGCCTGCTGCTTGTCTCTGCTCACACACAGCGTGTTCCCTGCAGAACACAACTGTGTTTGAAGTGTGTGAGTGTGTCTCTAATGGTTACGGCTGCTCACCTGCGCTGCACGATGTGGGACAGGTGTGTGAGGGTTAGGCAGGTGGCTGTGTTGTCTGTGGTGGAGCAGGACAGTGTGTGAGCTGCCGGCTGCAAAGGGAAATGTGGCTCAAGGCTTGTTTAAAGTGGCTTTGACTCATCGTCAGGGATTAAATGTTGGTTACACATGTGATGGAGAGAAAGGTCCTTTAGAGCAGCCCTGACTCAGAGCTTCACTCTGCTTCTCTTTTCTTCTTCTTTCCTCTCCTTTAGTTTTCCTAGCACTCATCTGGAGTCATAATGTCAGGACTGAAGTTCAGACTTCGCTGTAACTCTGCGAATAGATGTACATGAAACCTTTTAGCACCATCTGGGAACCTCGTCAGAATGTGCCTCGTGCACCTGATAGCAGCAGAAGGAACGCAGTAAAACTAAAAAGCACCAACTGTAAGTGTATGTGTGCAAACCACTCGCTTTACTCTTATGGAGTCTGGCTGTCGTCCGATGTCTGCGAGCGTCCTCTGGCTGTTGTAGCTCTGATGAAAGTCTTCAGGTCGACACACAGCGACACACTGAAGCTGCAACACCACTTAGAAACATGTTGAGGACTCGATGCAGCAGAACGAGTTCCTCATGTTCCCCTTATTAACCACTAATGAGAGAAAGAGCGAGGGGGGGGGGCATGAGGGAGACAGGGGAGGGGGGGAGGAGGAGGGGACAGAGAAGAGAGAGAGAAGAAGAGAGAGAGAGGAGAGAGAGAGAGAAGAGAGAGAAGAGAGAGGAGATAGGCCGAGACGATGAGGGAGATAGAGAGCATAGCTTGTCTTTCGCCTCTCTCTCTCTATCTCTCTTCGCTTTCTCTCTTCCTTTTTTCGTTTTAGTCGGTCCTATCTCTCCGCCTCCTCGCGTTTTTATTTCGACCCCACATGTCCGTATTTCACGCAGATCCATCATTTTAGACATTTAGCCTTGAATATTTTACATTGTGTGAATTGGAGAGATAACCCTAGAGGGGGATAGGGGGATTTAGATCCGGCTTACTGGGGTTTCAGCTCTCTCTCGCACGTGAAGAGATCCACACACAGACAGTATTAATGTGTATCCTGGATGAGAGTAATCTGTATTTTTGGAGCCAATCTAATTACCCTCTAATGAGGGATTGTGATCTGTGGAGCTTTTTCATGTATCTCTCTCACACACACACACACACACACACACACACACACACACACACACACACACACACACACACACACACGATCACAACAGCAATGATTAAGTAAAGATTCGCTTCAACCCAGACGATGTACGAAACAGAAGAGAACAAATAACGACCACAGCTTCATATTATAAACTCACACGAGGAGCTCTGAGGAGCCGGGCGTTATCTGCTTTACAGTCTCCAGGTGTGTGATGTGTGTGTTTAATGTATAAGAACAGGAACAACTTCTCCCTCCAGGGACAAATCTACTCACATTAAAGGTTTTAAGACGATTGATCGGCTGAAGTGTTGAGAGAGGTTCAAGTCCTGCCGGTGTGAGATCGTGTGACGGAGCTGGATCTGTATCTCTGTCTGTGGAAGCGTGTGCAGGTTGGTGACAGAGTGAGTGACAGGCCACCGGTGAACGTCTCCATCGCTGTCCGCCGTCAGCTTCTGGATCCAACGGGACTTTGACAGACGGCAGACGGATGTCAAAGTCTGGATTTGGCATTTGCTGCCCCGCAGTGTGAGCTCGATTACGTCTCAAAACGTGGAGGATCGTAAGTGCTGCCAGTAGACAGATGAACGACATGAACGACATGCATACAAGGTTCCTGGTGGGACTTCAAGGGTCCGTGATTTTGGACTTTGTTTAACTCTATTTAGCCAAAAACAAGCTCAGGTCCTGGGTCGGGCCTCAGTCACAGAACCACGCTGCAGTGTTCGTTAACCCTCAGCACAGAAACTCTACACCTCTGTGGAAACAGCACAATCCTGGTTATACCACAGTTATTCCATAAATCTAGATACATTTCTTCCATAATTTAAATATGGGAATGAATTGGAATCAAGTGGAGCTCCACGTGCTACATAACTATTTATTCTCTGCTCTGTGTAAAGTCATGCATGGATTGCAGAATGTAATGTTTTTTACAGGATACTGTGATTCAAACGGTGTATAACACACTGACTCTGATGATGAGTATAAATATTAAGCTTCAGTTTGGTCACCTTTGAGGGAGGCGTTACAGTTTCTGGCTTCTGTCATTAGAGGTTCAAAGAGTTAATGTTGCAAAAAAACCAACGTAATTTACATTTAATAACATTTAAAAGCTCTGCCTCCAGCGGGACGCTTTAGTCTTGATCTTTTTCAAATGGCAGATATTTCAGAAAAAGAGCTCCTGCAGATATTTCCCTATGAGATGTAAGTAGCCTCATATTACCGCAAACACCCAAGGACAACCTTAACCCCCCCTCCGACTCCCTCTCTCCAATCTGTAAGTCACTATCAAAGATCATTGAGCCATGCATCTCAATGAGGCCCAGATTGATTGGTTGGAGCGAGGCGGAGGCAGGGTTCGATCTCTGCCCTCGGGTCCTGAGAAGGAGAATACGGTCACAGTCGCGCAGACACCCAGTCCACTCTCCATCAACCAGATGATTGGACACATGCATGCTGCGCCACGCCCGCACCCGATGGAACAATTGCGGCGACTAATGGAGACAATGAGAGAGAGAAAGAACGAGAGGGACCCGTGGTCAGAGAGGTTATGTCCATTGATCTGTCGGGGAACAGGAAAGGCTTTCGGCCTGAGGAGCTTCACAATGAGTCTATTTGGGCTTCAGGGTTCCTGTCCGTTCCCACCAGGAGCTTTTTCATCATCTGACTCCCCCGGACTCACAGCCGCCGTCTCGCCGTGTTCACATAATACACGGAGCACTACAGAGGCCAAAGGCCAATCAATGTTCTACAAGAGGTTGATTCAGATCTTATTAGTCAATGAATGATCATTAGCGGTCTAACGAGGCATTGATTTGTGCAAAGGGCCAAAGGTTGTGGTGGTTGTGGTGAGTGTCTTTAATACATTAAACACAATTGATTGCAGAGTAGGAGGGATATTTCTGAAGGATGCTGGAATTAGATTGGACAGTGAGAGATTTGAGGTCAAGCCAGGAGAGGGAGTGTGGCTGTTCAATGTGGTTAGGATTGAACACGGCAGGCCTGGCGGCACATTTGTATTTTGTGTATTACCGGTGTAGCAATTCTGCAATTAATAAAAAGCAGATATGTAGAAGTCGAACTGAACTCGCTGTTTCAAAGGGCTGCTGCGCCAGCCCTTTGAAAGCTGAGGAAATGACTGTGCTCAGAGCAGATGTGTTACTACAGGGCCTATTATGTTGCTCATTAAATACCCAACCTCTCAATAGGCCATTATTTCCCCAATAAAAACAAACGGCGGCCTGCATACTTTCCCTTCTCCCCCCTCCGCTTCAGAGGTTAGTTCTACCTCACAGACGGCAAAGAATCCTGACTAATATCCTGCATGTGATGCTGTTAAATAGGAAGCAGGCCACGGGATAGGGTGGGGTACAGGTGTGGCAGGAGCCAATGGCTTTTATAGCCCTCCATCTCCTCTGAAAGTGTGCCAAGGACCTGCCTCCAACAACCCACCGCTGCAGTGTCAGCCGCCAAGCGTTACCTTCACTCCCCCTGCCAAACTCTCCATGCCTACTGGTTATATAGAGTCTGTGCTTGTTATGACTTTATAGAGGGATTTCTGATGTGCTTAGAGAATTGTTTGATGATTGGGATAATGATGGCAGTTAGAGGGAGTTGTCTCAGCACTCTGTGAACACAGAGGAAAGCAGAGCCAGCCGCCGCACAACAAGCTCCATATCCTCCTCGCTCGTACGTCCCCCTGCCATTCAAAGCCGTCCGATCGTCCTCACGTCAATCAGAATTATACCACGTCCACAGGTTTGTCACCGGGGGGACGTTCGTCACTGCGTCTCCCCTGCAGAACAGCCTTTTCATGCCCCAGCATAATGTCAGCGGGTGACATCCAGGCCTGATGTGATGTGGCATTCACTAAAGGTCACGTTAGGCATCTCCGCTCCGTCTGCATCAGCAGAACTGGCAGCCGTCATATGGGCACTGGCGTCGGCCATTACCCAGACCCTCAGGGGGATTCGATGCTTTAAGGATTTGTCAGCAGGATTCTGATCTCTCTGTCGCAGCGGCGGGCTCTGACCGCGGGACAGTCACCGTCCACGTCTTGACTCGTGGAGGATATCTAGTGTTGTGCTATCTCAATGATGCTCTTGCCAGGGGGGGGCTGTTCTCTTCAGATCCACGGGGAGATTACAGATTGTATTCAGGCTCATCATGTGTGCTTATCTGTGGGATTCCTTCCTGAAAACATGTGAATGGATTTGTTTTCCTCCACAATCCTTGTTTTGTTTGAGGTGTCTGGAGTTGCACATAAAAAGCACGTCAAAGAGAAATGATGCCTCGCTGCTTTTGTTTCATCAGAACAACTCTGGATTATAGCCAGAGTTGTTCTCCCGAGTGGGAACAGTAAGTGCAAATGGCAGCTGGACAAAGGCTAGACATCCAGGAGAGGAGGTCCTGAACTGGCGAGACACAAAGACAGAAAGAGGAAACAATCAGAGACGCAGAGACAGTGAATCCATCAGGAGACGAGCCAGTCGCACGCAGCACAGAGGCCCATCCAGCCCGGCCAGTTGCCGTAGTGAGGGAGCAGTTAACAAGCCCCACAGGCAGGTTTTACAGCCCCCTGTTGTGTGTCTGAGACCCCCCAGGCTGAAGAGGGGCTGAGGCTGACTGATACTGACAGGGTTTATGTGGGCGGGGGGGGGGGGAGACGGAGACGTGTAAAAAAGGTGGTCGTGAACCAACAACTGTCACTTATGAGAGCGCAGCGTCGAGCTTCAGCAAAAGCATGCACACACACACACACTCACACACACACACTCACACACTCACACACACACACACACACACACACACACACACGCTCATCCATACATCGAACACGGCCGCTCCCACACTATTAAATCTGATGTTTGTGTGGAGCAGAGGTGAAGAGTGGGGGGGGGGGAGGCTGTAGTGGGAGGATGAGGGGGGGGGGGGGGGCTTATCCAAAAAGTGGACCAATAAAACACCTGAAAATCAAATCCCATTGCTCTTATCGCGGCGCCATTCAGAGACGTTATCTGTGCAGGTAATGTGGTTATAAATTCAATTTCAGCCCAGAGATTTCATTGTTTACTGATGCCTGCATGTTCCGGGCGGCAGAGCGCAGAAAGCCCGGGAACGTTCGATGCGTGTCGGGAAAAGTCATTTAGGCTTCCGCGAGGGGATGCAAAAAAGGCGAGAGAGAGAGAGAGAGAGGGGAGGAGGGGGGAGACCAGGAGAGCTGTCACTCTCCCAAGGACACCTGACTCCACTTTCTATTTTCCAGCACATGTTTTATTTAGAGGCCATTTTGTCCTATTTGTTTCCTCATTACTGGGTCTCACTGGGTCTCACAGCTGCACTGATGTCAGCGGCGTCACGTCGCCCATCATCCGCAGTGGAGCTGAGGAAGACGTTGGTCCAGTGTT
>NC_041358.1:27686628-27689128 GCF_900634415.1 Cottoperca gobio
GTGTCTGTCTGTCTCTCTCTCAGGGGCCCCACTGTCATCCAGCGGGAATTAGGGGGCCCTAAAACTTAATGTCCCCTTATGCAATCTGCAGTCAGTCAGGTCACAGCGGGAGAGAGGAGGTGCAGTTGGTGTTCTGCCGTGTTAACTTTTATATCAGAGATGAGAGGTGTGTGTGGGGGTCAGTTGTGTGTATTAAGCATCTGCAATATTTACAATTTAAGATAGAAATACAAACAATAAAACAAATAACAAAAAGTGGGGCTCGGTATTAAGAATGGCAGAATTATATTAAGTATTGTGTTGATCAAATCAGCTGTTCGTTCGATACCAACAGGATTTAAAATATTCAAGTTAATATGTTTTGTGTTTTTCTTACTTTATGTCGAGCAAACAACTGAACTGAGAGATTTATATTCTTTATTATCTACGTGTAGTTAAACCTCAGGGTCTGTGTGTGTGTGTGTGTGTGTGTGTGTGTGTGTGTGTGTGTGTGTGTGTGTGTGTGTGTGTGTGTGTGTTGCAGGCTGATCCACATCTTTCTCTTTAAATGTTGTTGCTGTCAGATGAGCTCAAGTGTCATAAACACATCATGTTCCAAATGTGTTTATTTACTGCTTGTTGTTTAACACTATTATTATTATTATTATTATTATTATTATTATTATTATTACTATTATTATTATTATTATTATTATTATTATTATTATTATTATTATTATTATTATTACTCGCAATATTTTTGCATTTCAGGTTTGCATTTAGTTCATTACCAGTTTCATTACATTACCTTTAGCTTTATTTACATCCTTAATTAAAACTAAAATATATTTATTTCTTCACATCACTTGTCAAAATGTAAATAATTATAAAAACTTCAGAATCATGTTCATCACATAAAAACATGTTTTATTGAATCTGACCGGCGACTGAATAACAAATGTTTTCTTTAAAACTTCCTCTTGACTTAAAACTGCAGATAATATTTACAATAGTGTGACATTGTTGCAACTTGTTTAATAGTTTAAGACGTAATATTTTAATATAATTCTAACTGATGTAGATGATAAAACTAAAGTCTTTTTGTGGAGATGTATGAAACTTACATCTCTGGGGATGAAACCGTCGCTCCTCTGTGTGACGTCCATCACAAACTAACCCTTGTGATGTTTCCTTTGTTTATTTCCTGGAAAGTTTTTGGATATTAATATTCAATCTGCAGGAAGTTTGTGTGACGTTCATCTGAAGTCGCTGCTCGTAACGTGTCTCCATCACGTCTCCTTTTGTCTTCTGCTTCCAGTCAAGATCGGAAAGATGAAGCGCAGGAAACCAGAAGACGGACAGGTGCGTGTTTCATGTTTTCTGCCGAGCAGGCCGATGGAAATCTTTGTTTCCGTGACATTTACGTTGTAATCCGACACGACTTCACGGAGCATCAGGATCCCCGTCTGTCGCTGTGTGTCCACGTGAAAACACTGCCGGCGCCGCTTCAGCTATGAAAACACAGAAGCAGATACGTAGCTCCAGGCTGCACGAGGCATATGGACATATCGTGTACTTATGTGTGTGTGTTTGTGTGTGTGTGTGTGTGTGTGTGTGTGTGTGTGTGTGTGTGTGTGTGTGTGTGTGTGTGTGTGTTCTAGGAGGGTTCGGCGGACATGGCACCACTGCAGGACGAGTGGAACGAGAGGAGAAGGATGCAGATGTCGTCCATCGTAGGAGGGTTTAAAGGTAAGCATAAATCTGTGTGTCGTGTGTGTGTGTGTGAGGTACCCATGTATGTGATGTCGTGCAGTGGAGGGTGAATAATGTGACTGAGTGACAGTTGAAAAACCACTGAACTTTTCAGTCCAGATTACAGCGAGCAGGATGCCTTGAAGGTCAGATTAAAAGTAACGCTTTCCTGTAAAGAACGAAGATCTGACCTGCAGACTTGTGACGGAACACAAGCGTGAAATTCACCTCGTTGTGGTTTTATAAATAAGATTGTTGTTGTTTTACTTTTGACAACGTGTCCTCAGGTGCAGTGCTGGTGAGCACGACCTCCAAGGAGTGTCGAGACAGCGACGCAGACCTGGACGTGGACGGAGACGACACTCTGGAGTACGGCAGAGCGCAGTATCCTCCGACGCAGCAGCGACTCTGAAAGTCACTTTATATTCAAGTTTATGAAAAGTGAAGCTTTGCATTCTCTAGAGAGAAGTCAGATTGTATAGAAGTCTATGAGAAAATGTTTCTACTCCTCTGTAACATCCAGCAGGGGGCGACTCCTCTGGTTGTATAGAAGTCTATGAGAACATGTTTCTACTCCTCTGTAACATTCAGCAGGGGGCGACTCCTCTGGTTCTATAGAAGTCTATGAGAAAATGTTTCTTCTTCTCTCTTGATTTATTACCTCAGTAACATTTTCCTGATGAGTTTATGTCTCAATCTGTAGTTTCAAGTCTTCTTCAACATGATGTTCATTTAGTAACTTATGGAAACATTCAAAATAGAGGATAAA